>NW_010410175.1:41792-45576 GCF_000710305.1 Buceros rhinoceros silvestris | reverse complement strand
CTGAACCCACACCTCTGGTCTGCTAAATGCAGCAGGGGGTCAGGTGCCTGCCATCTCCACCTCATCTCCAAGCCATCTCCTGTCTGGAGAAAACTGAGGTGATGCTGAGGTAGGAGGCCCTCCTCTTCAGCTGCTGTCAGTTGCTGGAGGTCTCTCCTGGGGTCTGTGGAGTGGTGTCCCCCAGCCTCTGAGCCTGCTGCAGTTTTAAGGCCTTTTAACAGCAAAATGAGTGGTGGAGTAGGAGCAAGATAGGAAAGGTCAAAGCTACAGCCCTCCATACGATCCTGCGCCATGGCCGCTGTTGGGAGAGGCCACCAGGCTCTTCAAAGAGCTGGGAAGTGTGATGGAGGGAGGGGTTGCTCATGTGGTGCACACCAGGATGCTGCTCTCCTGCAATCCTTCGCTCACTGGTCGGCTTTGAGAGCTTACAGAATAGTTTGCCTCTTTGGGCTCCATTTTCGTGGTCTTCAGGCCATCTGCTGCACCCAACACAGGCATCTGCAGAAACGGTCAACCTCTGATCCTGCTCCTCTGAAGTCCGAGGGCTTTGCTGTTGACTTCAGCGTGTGTTGCATCGAGCCGCAGCTGGAAAGTGTTAAATCTTTACCATCCCACTGCAACTGCCTTTGAAACAATATAATTAACAGTAGTACCTCCTGCCCCAGGCTGAGATTTAGTTGGCGAGCAACTGTAAGTTCCTCCTGCAATTTTCCTTTTTTCTATTTGTTTTACCCAGATCTAATCAATGCTATAAAGGGCAAAGCGTGGGTATTTATTTATTTGCCATGGGAGCAGCGCAGCAAACAGTCCATCACTTCGGGGTTTGCTGACCAATGCTACAGATTATCAGCGTTTTTCAGTCTCTTTGCAGGGAAGCCCTGCAGAGTGTGATGCATCAATAATGTGATGATGGGAGGATTCGGTGGGAAGTCCGCCATCCAGAGTCCTCTGCGGCAGTAACATCGGGGGTTTCCTTCTACAGCACAGAAATAAAAAGGGTGAGTTTCAATTCAAGCTTTTTAGGTTAAAAAATTACTTTCTCAGTGCAAGTCGTCATAGAAAGAATTTGATTTCAAAGCTGTCATGTTTTAATAGGAAGAAGGAAAGCCGTAACATTTACTGAGAAACAGTAAATTGTAACTTGGGGTTTTCATCTAAGAAAAAGGACATAATGGAAATATTTTTTTACAAGCTTTGTGATTTCATTTCACATATTTCACAGAAAACCCTTTCCACTCCCTGACCAGCTGCTCTCTGGCACCATCGAGCAGGGGCTAATTTTCTAATGGATTTGAGGGCACTCCTTTGCAAGGCCACGCTCTGCGCGGCGGATGTTTGTCCTGACCCGCGGTGGAGCGTCTCGCTCCCTGGAGACTGCCGCTCTCATTCCAGCGAACACTTGTGCATCTGATTTGGAAGGATCCCTGGATCTCCTTTCACAGCACGCGCTTATTCTTCAAGGGCAAAATTTGCTTTCAAGCCCCGCCAGAACAGCGTGGGCTGCGCCGAAGAGAAGAGCAACAAATTGGCACGCGGGGAATAAACTTGGGTCGTTGGATGCCGTTGCCGTACCCAGCCTTTTGTCAGATGAAACACAAACAGGGGCACGGCACCTTCGCAGATCACAGCTTATCAAATACCCTCCTTAAGATGCTGAAAACATTTCCCTCGCTTCCTGGTCCATCCATCCTTAGTGCCAGTCCGTGCCCCTGCAGCCTTTCTCCTCAATCAGCTCCTCTTTGTCCACCCCCTAATTAGCAGTGATTGCTTTGGGGTTGGGGGGGCTGGGCTGGAGTCCTCTCTAGGACCAAGCATGGGCTTCCATGCCCCAGCAGCGTAGGCAGGAGCCTGATGTGGGGGCTGTGGGGGAAGGGGACGGATCCAGTTACTGCCAGCAGTGACCTCCGGCATTTCGTAGGAGTGGGAACAACTGGCTTCAGTGGAGACCTCTCCAAAACTTGCTGTCTCCTGGCTTGAAGAGCCACAATGAGCCTTGCCCAGGAGGTTTCATGGATTGTGCCTACAGAAATATTTTTTAAGCCTCTCACTTTGAGCTGGACTTTTCCAGATGAAAGTTGTATCCTCTTCTCAGGGCTGGATTTGGGGACATCCCAGCAGCATCCTTTCATTCCACACCAGCTCTGCGGCAGCAAGGAATAGCCTCAGGATCCCCCCAGGAGGATGCCCTGAAGTGTCCCCAGGCATGTACCCCTTGTCACCCCTGTGGAAAAAGACCTGCTGGCCTTCAGCAGGGCTCTGGCTGTTGAGGAGCCGCCTCAGCCGTGCAACACCTGTTGATCCATCTCCCGATGGCGCTGTTTGCGGTTAGTGGGACAGTCAGGGTGTAATGCACAAATATTTGCTCTGTCAAGAAGCACTTGGCGGCCTCTGGGTAAATAGTATTAGAGCGGTGAGTGGCAGTGACTGTTGATACAGTGTGCCCAGCGATATGGGCACGTCCTCTGCCGGCATGAATGAGTCCTGGGCTGTGCAGAGCAGCCTGTGCCCATGCCAGCTGAGGGTCGGGCTCCCCAGTCCCCCGCAGAGCTACATGCACTCCCTCAGTGGGTGATGTGTGTCCTTGCTTCTTCAGCCCCTGGAGGAATAACCACACCGGGTCTGCAGTGCCCCTGGGAATGGACCGTAGAGGAGATGACCCCCAGAAGTCTTGGGAGGAGCAGCTGAGGGAACCCGGGGTGTTTCGTCTGGAGAAGAGGAGGCTGGGGGGTGACCTCGTCACTCTCTACAACTCCCTCACAGGAGGATGTAGCGAGATGGGGGTTGGTCTCTTCTCCCATGTAACAGGACTAGAGGAAATGGCCTCAAGTTGCACCGGGGGAGGTTTAGGTTGGATATTCATAGAAAATGCTTTACAGAGAGGGTTGTGAAGCCTTGAAACAGGTTGCCCAGGGAGGTGGTGGAGTCCCCATCCCTGGAGGGGTTTCCCAGCCATGTCAGTGTGGTGCTGAGGGACAGGAGTCAGTGGTGCCCTGGCAGTGCTGGGGGAACGGTTGGACTTGATGATCTTGAAGGTCTCTTCCAACCAAAATGATCCTGTGATTCTGTGAAGCAGATATCCCACTGATTTCAGCTGGGGCTCCCAGAGGATGCAGAACCACTCACCTGTGTCGGCCCATGGTTTTCCCAGTGCATCAGTGAGGCAGAGGGTGGCACCAGTGTGCAGCAGCTGAGCCAGGGGTGGGATGCTGGACAGCAAGTCCGGCAGGAAGCAAGTGGTGACCATGCCCTGACCTCAGTGGGAAGCTTGTGCCTGCTCAGACCTCCAGCTGGGGAGGACCAGGCAGCTTGTTCGGTGGTGCTGAAAGGAGAAGCAGCAGGGAAGGGCTCACACACGTCTCACTTTGTAGCAGTCGCGTCAAAGGAGGAAACTTGGGGTTTAGTGAGAGGGTTTGCAGTGTCTCTGTGGCACGCAGATCAATAATAGGATGCGCAGCAGCTGCTCTCAGTAAAGTGTGTCGACGAGCCTCATTAACGCTGGCTTATGAATGCGGCTGAGTGTAATTGTTCACTGTACTTAAAAACCAGAACCAGGAGAAATTGCCAGAATATATTGTCTGGGTGTGAAATGCTGGAAATAATGGAGCCAAGGGCTAGACGTTCATGTTTAGAGCAGTATAAAAATAGCAGGGCTGTGATTTAAGGAAGGAAATAAAATATTTCACCTGGTGCCGTGATTTTATAGACAGTCAAGTGCTTACAGCTTCTTCTGCAAAGCATGTGCTAGAGCCCAGTGGCAGAGGAGATGGACTGTGTCCAGGCTGGC
>NW_010410175.1:36601-41694 GCF_000710305.1 Buceros rhinoceros silvestris | reverse complement strand
GTTCGGTGGTCCCCAGCTAGCATCCCACAGCAGGCTGGCGTCTCCCACGAGTGCAGTGTTAACCCGCTGCCTCCGAGCAATGAGAAGTTATCCCCAGGGGTGGATTTCCTTAAGGAGAAACCTAGAGTGATCTTTAGGATGTTGGTATCAGCCCATCACCATCACTCCACCACTGCTTCTGCCTCCTGGTGTTCACTCAGGATGTAGCCCAGCTGCGGTCACGGTTGCACCTGGGAACCTGTGTGTGATTAGAGCATCTTTTTCAAAAAGAAATGCAGTTAAGATGTCAACAGTCAAAGACTCCACTGCCCCCCTTGTCAGTAATCATCTCCCTGGTAAAATTTGTGCCCTTTATCTCATTTGAATTGGTTGAGCTTCAGCTCGCAGCCATTTATTCCTGTTCTGTCTTCACTCTTTTGATTAAAGAACCTTTTGTATCCGGTATTGTCTGCAGATGGAAGTTCTTACACAGAGTAATCTCATCACCTTCCCGTCTCCTCTTTGATAAGCTAAACAGAGCAAAGTCTTTAATTTTCTCTTTGTCAAGCAGTTTCTTCAGCCCTTGGATCATCTTCATGGCTGTATTCTGCTGCACTTTAAGTTTTCCAATCAGTAGTGCAGAAGTCCTGCCAAGCCTCAAGCCCTGAGCATGGAGACTTGCACATCCTGCAGCCTGAATCTCACCCTCCGCTGTGCAGCCCCTCGGCCTCTGTGTGTGATGCTTGTCAAGTGGAAGCCCCCAATTGCCTGGGATGTAGGATCCGAGGGCTGGCAGGAGGATGCAGCTCAGGTCTGAGGAGGGTCCACGTCTTCAAACCAGCCTTGCTAGAAGCTCACCTACCTCCAAGTTGCAGCCTCCTACTGTGGGCTTTGCACTGAAGGGCACCCTTCTACCCTGGAGGCTGCAAGCACCAAACCGTCCTCTTGCTGGCCACCATCTCATGTAGCAGGAACATTCTGGAAGAGATCTGGCCATGGCTTTGCCAGGGGGTCGTTCAAAGCCCTGCTGCTCTGCAGTCCACTAGCCAGCAAAGAGAATCTCTCTTGCCCATCTGCAGAGCTGCAGCAAGCACCGTGGAGGTCCATGTTGCTATCTCTTTTGCCAGAGATCAATATCTGGCCCCACTGGCCTGCGCTGACCCATCAGTGTGGTTATTTATTGCAGGATGAGGTGCAAGACACAGCTCTGAGCAATTCTTCGCAGTGAGCCGAGTGAGTCTGGATTAACAGCTCAGCACTGACTCTGCTCCACTAAAGCCAACTGTAAAACCCCAGTCTGTGTTCCTCTTGCTGAAGATGCAGAATGAATTTCAGCTTAAAATAACATCAACCATTTATTATTGCCTCTGTAAATAAGCCCCAGGAGAAGACTGTAGGTCATCACCTGGCTCAGGTTTGGCAACATCATTTTCAGCTGAGACCTTAAGCTGCATCAGGATGAGTTACTCATCCATTGATATGAGACATTTTTTCACGAACAAAAGCCAGGGCAGATACAACACCTTTCTTACCTGGTGCCCCACCAAACTCCCCAGCCGTGTCTCTTTAATCCCTTTGGAAAGGCCAGCTCAGGATCAGGCTAAATGCAAGTGCATGCAGGCAGTCATGTTGGTCCGAGGTCCATTTCTCCTGGCCTTGCTCCCTGGTGCTTTTGTGATATTCCTTCTTTGCCTGGGTTGTTTTGGGGACTTGCTGCATTCACAGGATTGGGTTCAGATGGGCAGTGCCCGTGAGGAGGTGTTTACCCAAACCCTTACTAAGTATCTTCTAGGCCAGAACCACCAGACTGATGTGCCCAAGGCGCACTCTCTGTGTGCAGAGGGATGCACCAAAGGCCACCATCACCGAGGACCAAGGGCACCTCCACCTCTACGTTCTGATTCTCCCACCAGAATATGCAGGGGAGAAAAGTGACTCAAACTTCTCTGAAACTTTCTTGAAGTTGCCACAACGGCTGTTGGTCACTTCCCAGCTCCTCCAACCTATTTCACCCGAGAGGAGCCTTTTTCTGTCAGTGAAGATACCCAGGAAAGGTGGTCTGCGGGAGGCAGCACTCTGGTCATGCAGTCACCATAGCAGATGGAAATCTGTGATACCCTCTTGAAATCAAAGAAGCTGTGGGACTCTGCCGCCATGGAGGATGAAGCCCCTTAATAAACACTCCCCTCACCATCTCAGAGCCGTTCCAGCGATGCTGCATCCTCGCTGCCTCTCAGCAAACCCAAAGAGGGGTTATATTTTCATAGTCTTCACCTCTTTTTTTAATCACTCTCATGGTTTTTGAAAGCGGAGGTATCTGAGGCGCTTAGCTCTGTGTCGAGTGTCTCATTAAATTTCAGAACCCTGCTTTCCAAGGCTCTGTTAATTAGGCACTTGATTGAAAGTCTGAATTTGAAGTCTTGGGTATTGACTACAGCTTTGCTAACCTAAGGTGATCTGTTCAGTGTAGTTAAAGCTGGCCCAGCCAATTTCTTTTCTTGCCATCCTTCACCCTGCTATTAAAGAGGTGTCACAGATTGCTGGAAAACCCTTGTGTTTCTACTGCCTTGGCTGCAGACAGTCTCTAAGATTTATTTTAGCTCTTCAGCTCCGTTGTCACGTGAGTTTTCTGCTGCAGTGGTTGGTTAGTGAAGACTGCCTGGCTGTTTAGCAGGCAGCGATTAATGACCACAGCAATTAATGGCCAGCAAGAATTTTGTCATGAATGCTTGAGTAGCCTGTTGGTTTTTTGGTTGTTCATTATTTCTTCTTTTTTAAAGTACTGTGGACTGTTTCATGTGTTTGCATAAGAATCAAGGAGCCTGTTGTCAGATGCCAACAAACTTTTCATATCTGCAGTTTAGGCTCCAGTATTGTCATCTGCCTGACATGCTCTTCAGAGCCACTCTCCCCACGAACACACCGGTTTCCAGGTGGAGTCAGGTACCCTACGGCATGAAGGACCTGACCAGTAGATCACACGCTGGTTCTCCTTTGTCCAAGCATTTACAGAGTGTGGTAGGAGAACACTGGGCAGCCAGAAGCGAACAGCCTGGCTCACTGGCGTGTGCTGCTCCTCCACCCCCCACGGCTTTTGCATCAATCGCTGGGAGAAACCAGCCAAGCCAGGAGAGCGGATGGAGGGGAGCGAAAGACAGGAGGTCTCAGAGGTCTGTGCTCTACACTGAGCTTGCACTGCCAGGCTGTGAGGAGGAGGCAGAGGAGGACTCCCAAAATGAGCTTTCCTGCCTGCATGGCTTGGACGGGAGAGAAACAGATCCTGGGTTAAAAGTGGATGGCGCAGAGCTCCCAGGAGAGAGCAAGGCCAGGTGCTGGGAGACCTCCAAAGCAGTGGATCCCAGAGAGCTGTTTGCAGGTGGGTCACTCCTTTGGGTTTGTGCATGCCCTCTATTTCTGGGGGCATGAGACACCATGGCTCATCATGACTGAGACATCACCCTGCTTTGGTACGGGTGGCCACCTCCTCAAGCAAGTGCCATTTCAGGGGCAGCTGTAGCCGCCCGCTCTCCAGCTCTCTGCTCCCCCGTGCTGCTCCAGTCAAGCTGTAATCTGCTGCACACTGCCAGGGCAGGCTGTACTCCTCGCCTTGCCAGAGACCGCTTACTGCCAAGCCCGTCTCACACTCGGTTTTGAAAGGAATGACTTTCTGGGTTTTGTTGTTCTAGGCTCCTCTCGTCTATCGTGTAATTCCTTTCTTTAAGTCATTTCCTGTAACTGGTATGTTCCAGCCACTCCGGAATCTGCTCTCGGTTGTACGTCTCCTATCTCCAATCCCCTGACACACAGCCTTTTTCCTTCCCACTCTTCTCCTCCCAATGCAGAAGAACTTGCTTCAATTACTTGCCCAGACGGGCCTTCCTTGGCAGGTCCCAACAATGGTGGCCATCGAGGCAGACTGTAATTTAATTGAATTTTCTTCTGAATCTTTAAGTGGGATAATCCTAAAGCTTAGTCCTGCCTCTGAGTCACAGCTAATGGCCTTGGTCATTTGTGAAAGGGTTTTTTCTTTAGTTTTTCCATCTAATCCGCATCTCTCATTCTTTCCTGTCTTTGGTGCTGATAAATATTTCTGACCTGTTTGTAGGCAGAGGATTGCTAAGAGCACCCAGCTCCCTCGGTGAGTGGCCCTGCGCACGTGTGTGCATAGGGAGTAAGACTCAGAAATGGACTCGGAGGGGAAAAATGTTACTACGCTGTGCAAGCGTGGCGTTTGTATCTTCTGGAGGCAGCAGACGCGTCCTGTTCTTCTCTACCCAGCTCCAGACTTTAAAACACGTTAAAAGGGACAGTGATGCGAATGCCTTACAAAGTGCAAGTCTGTGTCCAAAGTGAAAAAAAATAAGAAGACTTAGCAGTCCCGGCTGTGGGTTTGCTGTTCCCTTGCTGGCCTGTGTAAGAACCCTTTCAGGGCAGGATCTGGTCTCCCTGCGAAGGGGCGGCAGTGACATGCCCTTCATAAATGCGTAATGAACTAGCAGTGGACATGCGAGACTGAGCTGCGTTAGCTCCATTTATAGATGGGAGTCGGGGCCCAGGAAAGGTTAAGTAGCTGCCTAGGGTGACACGTGAGGCTGGAGGCTGGGTGAAGACCTGAATGGAGTTGCCCACATTCTGCTCTGACTGTCCTCCAGAGCCTGCTCTGCTGCCAGGGGGGGCAGTGAAGCAGGAGCCCCCCTGACTCCCACTAGTCTGGCACTTGGGAAGGGACCGACAGGCAGGGGCGAAACGCTGCAGAAAGTGGTTTGGGATGAAGGAGGAACTGGGAGGCAGCTGACTTCAGAGCAGCAAAATTTGGTGAAACATGGTAGTACAGATGTGCGGAGCTTGGTTTCCAGTTTAGTGCTGACCACAACAGTGTGTTCAAAGCAGGCGACAGCGTCAACCTCCCCTAAACCGTCTGCTTGCAAAAAAACCTGTGAAGGTACTGGTGGAGACACGCAGGAGGAAGTTGCCATCTTGTGGAAGCTGAGAGGCTGGTAGTTTCCAAAGCAGCTGAGAGCCCGTGCCGGTGGATGAGGCTGCGCGTGGCGTGGGCCAGCCCTCCCGACGCAGGAGGAGCTGTCAGTGCCATACCGTAGTGGCCCGACCGCCTT
>NW_010410175.1:33719-36587 GCF_000710305.1 Buceros rhinoceros silvestris | reverse complement strand
GGCTGCGCGTGGCGTGTGCCAGCCCTCCCGACGCAGGAGGAGCTGTCAGTGCCATACCGTAATGGACCCACCGCCTTCGCTGGCCTTCGGGATACCTTGTCCTCTACTGGTTTGGGATGTTCTAAAGGACTCGTCTCCACAGCTTGATCTTTGGGAAATTTGGTGGGGTTTCTTGACACAGGGTTTGTGGAGGCTCTCAGCAAAACCCGTGGTTCTGGTGCGGTGTCCGTGGTTTGTGCTGTGTTTGCGGCTGTGCCGATGGCTGGTGATGACTTGGTCACTACTGTAGATGATGTCTTTGCTGCTCTGCAGGCTTGGTCATTACAAGCCTGTAGCTGGGAAGTCACATCTGTCTGTCAAAGAATTTGGGGTGTTGATTCACATGGATAGGGTTGGGGCGGGGAGAGAGCTGGGGGGTTGCTGGTAGATTGAGGTAATTCCCCTTCACCATCCTGCCTGCAGGGCAAATTCAGCACCTCCAAATTGTGCAGAAAGCCCATCTTTGAACATGCAACGTCTTTCCCGTGTGCTTGTCATAGCTCCAGGTGGATCACAGGGAATCTGGAGGTGGTTCTGCTCAGCTGGATGCGCTTGGTCAGCTGCAGGAGTTGCTCCTGGGAGGCAGCAGCTCAAGACCAGCTCTCTGCAACCGTATGCTTAGTCCTTCAGTGCATCCAAAATAAATCAGAAAGCTTCAGTCGCACAGTCTTGTCCCTCCTTTGAGGAAGCACAGTCCTACAGTTTTTTTATTTTTGACTGAAAGGATGAGACAAGGTTGATTGCTCTCTAGATTTCCTGCCAGCGCAGCATGGTGGTCAGAGAGGGAGGGACACCATGGGCAGCGCAGACCTCTTCCTTCCTTACTGAAGACCACAGCTTGCAGCTTTTTGGAATAGAAACTGTAAACTGAGGAGGGCATTAAATAAAGGCTACATTTCTCCCTCCTTCTTTCCCCGTCACAAGATTTTAATCAAAATCCCTCTGCACAGTGCCCCTGGCTTTATACTTTACAGCAGGGAGACGGTCCATCAGAACAGGGACACTGGAGGAGTGTCCTGTTGCATGGAACTAGGCTGCTCGTGTGCTTGGATTGAAGGACATAATTAACTGCTTTCCTGGATCAGCACCAGGTACTGAGCACCTCGCAAACCGCCCCTTCTTCGTGTCGTGTTTCCATGGATCGCGTTAGACCTCTGTTCCTCACCCCCTGTGCCTGGCACCTGGTTATCCTGTCTACCCTGGGAAACGCCGATTTGAAATCCTTAATCAACAAATAAATGTGAGTAGGCAGATAAGTCACATGCGTGGACTCTGCTCTGGGGTTAGTTAGCAAAATCGCCACTTCCTGCGGAGATGCTCTGCCCCTGGAGCGTGCGAGAGCACCAGAGCCTGCGACTCGTGATGACGTGCTGGCTCGCGGAGGAGCAGAATTCATTGAAAAGTTCAGAGTCATACTCAGCGGGCGTGTGGAGATGTTTTGTTTTGCTTTCGGAGCTCCTGCCGTTAGACCGCAGAATGTGATCTCGGAGATCCCAGCACCGCACGCCACTGGGAGGTGTGGTTTGCATCCAGCCCGCGTCAGAAGGGCTTGAATTTCACCGTTGCTGCGTGGCGGATGTTCAGTGACCTGTGCTAAGCAAACAGCGTCACTGCAGTAAAACCAGGAATGTGTGTTGATTGTATTTATAAAATGGGATTAATTAACTCTCAACATCTCCCTGACAGGAGGTTGGAGCGAGGTGGGGGTTGGTCTCTTCTCCCAAGTGACAGGACAAGAGGAAATGGCTTCAGGTTGCACCAGGGGAGATTTAGATTGGATATTTGGGAAAAAGTCTTTATAAGAGAGGGTAGTAAAGCCCTGGCAGAGGCTGCCTAGCGCAGTGCTGGAGTCCCCATCCCTGGAGGGGTTTCCCAGCCGTGTGGATTTGGTGCTGACGGACAGGGGTCAGGGGAGATCTGACAGTGCTGGGTGAGTGGTTGGACTTGATGATCTTGAAGGTCTCTTCCAACCAAAGTGATCCTGTGACTCTGTGTAATTAATATACTCACTTACTCACAGTTTTTCACTCTTTGTGAGACATCTAAAGTGCAGGAAATTAAAGTCATCTCGATTTAGTGAAAGCTTAGTGGAAACATTTCCAGAAACGCTTGCGCGATGGGTAATAAGCCAGTTGAACAGTGTATTTTCTGGGTGCAAACCCTTGGAAAAAGTCTAGTAGTCTGGGAAATTATACCCAAAGTGAGCATGCATGGGGGACAGGGGAACGTCAGAAGGTGCCACTGAATGGGGTGGATGAGGCAGGACATCCATCAAGATTCAAAAGGATTGATACGAATTATTATTAATTACCCTGTGGACAGCAAGGGTCAGCTTATAGCAAAGGCTTAGAGTTAAGATCCCATCCTGTTTGCTGTTTCCACTGAAGGAGCCGAGAGGAGCAGTAGATTAAGCTGGGAAGATCACAGAATATTCTGAGACAGGAATTGAGATGCAGCGGGATCTGGTTACCCTGTGGACAGCAAGGGTCAGCTTATAGCAAAGGCTTAGAGTTAAGATCCCATCCTGTTTGCTGTTTCCACTGAAGGAGCCGAGAGGAGCAGTAGATTAAGCTGGGAAGATGCTTAATCACAGAATATTCTGAGACAGGAATTGAGATGCAGCGGGATCTGGCGGCAGCACCCAGCCTGCTGCGCTAATGCCGTGGACATCGATGGTAATCAGAAATGTGGGGATTCACTCCGACATGGAGAGGTTTGGACCAAGCAGCACTTGAGCCTGCGTCTTCTTTCGTCGTTGAGTCTGGTGCTGTGTTTTACTGTGGAGGGTGCAGAAGCCGATGTGCTGGTTTTTGAAGAATGGGTGTCCTA
>NW_010410175.1:22436-33571 GCF_000710305.1 Buceros rhinoceros silvestris | reverse complement strand
GGAATGATGCCGTGTTATTTTGGAGCTGATGTGTTACATGCCAGAGTGACACATGGACGTGTGGATGGTTATATTAAAGAGCAGGTCCATGGTCTAGAGACTGCGGGTCTCTCCACATGGCTAGTGCTGCCACCTCTGCAGGCCTGCAGACACCCCTTCTGCCTCCTCTGCCGTGGTCCTTCCGTTACTCTGTTAGATCCGTGGATGTGCTCAGTGTCACGCTGCACACACCCTGACCCGTGCACTCCTCTCCGAGCCTTCCACAGAGGCAGGTTGGATGGATTTTTGGTTTGAGCCGGGCCGGCAGTCTGTGTGTTCCTGCGGTTGTTGGTGCTAGCAGGAGATGTCATGTTTCTCTAAGTGGTTTTCAAGCTGGCTGATGACTTTCTGCTGGGACTTTGGGAGGCTGAAGGCTGTCTCACAGGAGCAGCTTTGAGTTGCCATTGAAACCCAATGAGATGGATGCACATGTGGATCCTGTCACTGTGGCCACCTTCTCTGATCGTCCTCACTGTGAGTCTGTGGCTCACACAGATGCTCTGGGGCTAAAACACGGGCGCATTTTCTGTGCTCTGTGTCCAGCGCTTTCTCTGTGCAGTGCAATACCACACCACAGCGTGAAAGGCACATTTTGTGCCTGCGTTGTTAAAACCTCTTCCTGTGGGTGTTCCAGCAACAACCCATACCTTCTCTCTCCGAGGAAGACCTCTTGTTACCCAGGCTACAATGAACAGCTCTGCCTACCTGACATGCCTGCAAAAATCCCGGGGTAGTGTCAGAAATCAGTGGGAAGTGTTTGTTGTGCGGGACATTTACCGTTTTCCTTTTGTAAGGAACAGCACCAACATACGTATGATAAGCCAGAAGGAGAAAGCTGCTCCCCAGAGCCTTTTGCTGGGGCATTCAGCATCTTATCTGAGGACGTGAAATCGCAGCTAAGCAAACACAGGCAGGGTCAGGCAGCGTATGGAGCAGCTGGGAACTGCAGAACAAAAGCCTCTTTGCACTCCCAATAAATTGGTCTCATAGGAATTTTGCTTTGAAATTATAATTGACCCAGGGAAGAAAATTATTTCATGGACTTTGAACTCATTAAAAAACTCCATCATTCATCTACGGTTTATTCCTGACACTTAATCAAAAGCAATCTAACCATCTTTCTAACGAACATAATTTAATGTTGCTGGGAATGTAGCTACTCCCAAGTACAGGGCACCCATGGTAGGAGTGGAAGGTGTTTATTAGCTTTGTTTGTCATAGCTGCTAAGCACCCCCCAGGAGTTTCAGAAGTGTCCGCAATCAGGAACAATCATTTTGGCATCTTCTTTTAATCACAGACTCCAGTGAATTGTGGAATTTCATCTTTTGTGTGGTTTCATCCCTTTAAAGCCTTCTTTTATATAAATGAAAAATACCATATAGCAGTAAACCTCAGATTAGGCAATATTTACAGGAGATTTTTTTAAATAAAATTTTGACTGACAGTTTTAAATCAAGCTTTGAGTGCACATACATTAAATTACAGGACATTCACAGCACAGCAGGATTTGGCTTCAGCGAGCAAACCCTCTAATACGCTTTGTGTAGGAGAGCATCTCTACTCCAGAAAGCATTTTCTTATGTAGCCTTGACTTCAAGTCTTGAAGCCATAGTGTCCCGCCCCAGCTGAGTGTCCCTTGGCATGCTCAGAGCCAGTGTGGCTGGCATGGACTCACCGGACACGTCAGTCCTGTGCCCAAAGCCAGGGTGTAGACTCGCGCTGGGTCTTGGAGGCATCCCGCCAGAACAGGGTGGGTCCGTGGACCAGGGGCTGGATTTCCCCTGTGCGTGCTGGTTTTCTTCCTCATGCTAAATCTTGTTGATGTTCAGCCTGTGGCAGCTGTTTGCGGCAGGCGAGGAGCAGGAACAGGTTTGTTTCTCCAGGTACTTTGTGTGGTAGGACCCGCAGGTCCACGTGCTCATTCCTGGCCCCTGCCAAGCCCCAGCTGTGTTCTGCAGCCAGCGGAGCAATCGCGCGAGCAGTATGTGCGTGGCGAGGGAGACACCCAGCTGATGTGCCTTCTGGCCGTTCGGCAGTGGCTCCGTGCCTCCATTTCTGGATGGATTTTCTTTTGTCATTCAGCAGGTTTTGACTGATGCTTTTTCACCCTGAGTGGAAATCAAAAAGCCAGTAATGAGTCACTTGGGAACAGCTGGTTGAGCTACTGGTGTTGGAGGCCCATTCCTTAAGCAAGCCCTACTCCCCATTTATTTTTCCTGGCATTTAGTTCAAGTGAGAGAGAAGATGGTTTCACTCAGGAGGGTCCTCAAGGAGATGCAGTTTTGGGGAAAATATTACACTTCCTACTCGAAAGACTTACAAAGCCTTGGTTTTAAGTGCCTTCTACATGCTGGGTTGTCTTCTTGAACAGGTGATGTCAGACTTGGTTTGTGTACAACCATGACATTTACTAAGTTGTGCAGTACCCTGGGCTTCCGAGAACTGCTGTTGCCTCTGATCCAGCTACCTGTACGCGTGTCACAGGAGCCACAGTGTTTCACCCCAGATCATGCTTGTACCAGCACTGGTGTGGCCAGCAGGAGCAGGGCAGGGATTGTCCCCTTGTCCTGGGCACTGGTGAGGCCACACCTTGAGCACTGTGTCCAATCACTTCAAGAAGGACGTTGAGCTGCTGGAGCGTGTCCAAAGAAGGGCAACGGAGCTGATGAAGGATCTGGAGAGCAAGTCTGGAGGAGCAGCTGAGGGACCTGGGGCTGTTCAGTCTGGAGAAAAGGAGGCTCAGGGGAAACCTTATCGCTCTCGACAACTCCCTGAGGGGAGGTTGTAGTGAGATGGGGGTTGGTCTCTTCTCCCGTGTTATGAATGGAATGACAGGACGAGAGGAAATGGCCTTAAGTTGCATCAGGGGAAATTCAAGTTGGAGATCAGGAAAAATTTATTTACAGAGAGGGTCACTAAGCATTGGCCCAGGCAGCCCAGGGAAGTGGTGGAGTCCCCATCCCTGGAGCGGTTTAAAAGCCGTGTGGATTTGGTGCCAAGGGACATGGTGTAGGGACCCTGGCAGTGCAGGGGGAATGGTGGGACTCGATGATCTTAAGGGTCTCCTCCAACCAGCTGACTCTGTGATTCTGTGCTGCCGCGCTAATACTGAGAGCAGAAGGATTTTGGAGAAGGTGGCTAAAATACCCACCTGCTGTTTTCACCCATCCTGGAAACAGAAGGGTTTGTAAATCCTTTGGTAATCCTTCGGTAGTAGTTTCTTAACTGAGCCTTGTCACCTGGCAACGTTCTCCAGAGGGTGAATAACGCCCCGTAAGGTCACCCTGGTGTTTTGCAGGGACTCATCCTGCTCCACTGAAGTTAGTGGAATAGTTGATTGACTTCTGGAGGTGCAGGGCAGAACCTGGGCTTTCCTGGGCAGCTGGTGCTACCGAAGCTCATGCTTCGGGAAGAGCAGCTCTTGGTTTCAGTTCATGGACTTTTTGACTGAATTGTGCCAAAGTTTCAGTGTGAGTTGAACTCTTCCTAGATACTGGCGGGTCTGAAAGAGTATGAAATGTGAATGCCCTAATGGCAGAAGAGATTCAGACCTTGCACACTGCCAGGCACCAGAGAGTCTGTCCAGGAGGAGAGGTCTGGCTGAGACACGGATTTTCTCATGTGTAATGAACTCAGGCTGAAAGGTTTTCTGCAATTGGATTGTTCAGAACCTCCCACTCCTCCTCATTACTTTTTCGATGTCTACGGTGGGTTGTGCTCATGCTAGTCTTACCCAAGAGGGTCTCTAAGACCTTTAGAGGTCTTCTCTTCCCAGACACTGATTTTTATGAAACTTGTAGGAATTTATGTCTAAGATGCATGAGCAGCTTTCAGGTTTGTAAGGAGGAGGTTCAGAACGTGCACACTGTTCCAGTCTCACCCTCTGTCCTGTTTTTCACCCTTGACATAAGGTTTTCACCCTGTCCATTCTCTGAAGCTGTGGTCTTGGGAACCACCATATTCTACATGTGACAGAGGTGAGAAGAAAAGAGGTGGTCCAGGGAAACCCAGCCAGCCCCTGGAGAGACGCAGCCCCCAGCGTCTGGTCACCCTCCAGCACCGGTGTGGGTTAACTCTCACACCTTCCCGGGCACAGCAGAAAATCCTGCCGGGCTACCCCGTGCCCCGCAGCTGCTCTGCTTGCCTTGGCTGCACCGTGACTCACCGAGCAGCACCTTGCGTGCCCGAAATCACCCCGGAGGTCCCTAGCCTGCGTCACCACGTCAGCTGAGGCCGGAGAGCATCCTGCACAGCCCCGAGAGCTGCAGGCAGGGGCTGTGAGCCAAGAGGGGATGGGGTCAGGTGTGTGTTTGCTTTGGGCCGTGTTGGATTTCCTACACGTGACTGCTCCTGATCTCCCACCCTCGCTCACGTCATGAGGGATGTTTTCAGCTCCGCAGTGCACATGCACGTGTCACTATGATGCGTCTGGTCCCAAATGCCATGGGGACCCCCAGAGATGTGTTTCACTGGGGTGCACAGGAGAGAGCTCTGGTTTTACGTGATACCTTTCAAATTAGATAAAAAGCACGCTGCTGCTTGCTGTTAATCCTCGAGCGGGATGCCTGCGAGTGCACGTGCAGATGTGAGGCTGGAAACCAGGTCAGTAAATAGAAAATGACACTTTTTAAAGAAAAAAATGTATAAATCTCATAAGGTTTCCTTCCCCTACCCCTGCCTGTAAATCCTGTCTGTGCTGAGAAGCAGCAGGGCTCCCCTCCGGTTTCTAAGCTGCTCAAAATGACAAAAATCCCTCAGTGGCAAATCCTAAAATTATTGGGTCAGGGGGAGTGTGAAGGGCTGATCAGATCCATATTGTCATACGCAGAGTCGGGAGGTACCAGGGATTTATTCTGCCCTGCGAGGGGGCTGTCAGATAGACACACATACCTGCTCCTTGAGCCTCGCTGAAGAGGACAAGTCATCGGCCGGCGTTAGCCGTGCGGGTGGTGAAATGCCCATCACCCAAAATGGGCGCATGCAGGACCCTCTGCCCCACAGAGGAGCGCTGCCGGTGCCAAGTGATGACTTATCAGCTTCTTGTGCTGCTGTTCTCCCAGCCACAGAAATGGGGGGGCTGCTGAGCTGGTCTGCCGTGAGCCCCAGGCTCCATCTCCCCGAACCGCCAGCGAGGGGTCGGCAGCTGCTGCGCTGCGGTTTAAACCCGGTTGGTTGCACCACTAAGGTGCACGCTGAAATGTGGGTAAAGCGGCTGGGGAAGGGCAGAGCTGCTCCCTTGCCGGCCCAGTGTTGGAAAGAGATTTCTTCCTGGACGTGGACACAGAGATAGGGTTGACCTGAGGAATGTCTTTGGGGGAGTCGTTTGTTCTGCCGTGGAACAGTGATGCCTGATTTTGTTTTGATTTCTTGTCTGGATGTCTTTACCCAGACAAATTAATTCATTTTTTGGCTTTGCAAGAGTGTGACTGATTCAGCAAAGGAGCCATGGAACATAGCGCAGCACAGATGAAGATCAGATCAGATTCAGGCTGGTGGTGACTGTCTACAGCAGCCGATCCCAATCTGGGCTCTGCCAGCCTGCTTTCCCTGGGAGGGAGATGGTCCCCAGATAACCAACCGGGTCCCCTTCCAAAATCCTTCTGTCTAGAAACACCAGCCCCCTTGTATCATCTCTAAATGGAGGCATTTCTCGCACACACTCACTCCCCTCACCGCAAAGGAGCGTAGTTGTCTACATGTGCCTTGTGCCTAAAACCCTCGGACGTATTCTGAACATCTGACATTTCTCCCTCGTTGTGAAATGTTTGCAAACTTTTCTTTCCTCTTCCTAACCTCCAGGGAGCACGCAGAAAATATTCAGGGCTTTCAGATGTTAATGAAGTGTTTTATTTCATGTGCCTTGTGCCTAAAACCCTCGGACGTATTCTGAACATCTGACATTTCTCCCTCGTTGTGAAATGTTTGCAAACTTTTCTTTCCTCTTCCTAACCTCCAGGGAGCACGCAGAAGATATTCAGGGCTTTCAAATGTTAATGAAATGTTTTATTTTGAGACGACAAAATAACAAACAGAAGAATACCCCCCAGATTGTGCGGTGACACTGTCCCTTCATTCTGCCAGCTCCGGTCACTTCATTCCTTTCATCTTGCTGAGAAGTTTGTCCTTTCGTCACATCTTACTGTTTCTGCTGCGGGGTTGAGCAGCTGAACTGCTTTAAACAGAAGGTAATAAAGTTTCCCCCGGTCTTTGCAGGACAGGGTCAGTCCATGGTGGAGTTGCAGGAGGGAGGACTGGTGCGGAGCGCGGAGCGCAGGTCGGGGTTGGACTGGGGACCACTCAGTGCTGTGCAGCCAGACCTGTTCTCTCCTGCTGCATCATTTCCATTTTGCCCTCACATCCCTATTTCTGGCTCCCAAAAGCAAAAGCACCATGAACAATAATCAACAATAAACTGGAACGTGGTACTTTTAATTTTTATTTTAAAAAAGAGCAGTGCTGGACACGCCCCTCTGCCTCCTCCTCGGCACTGAGTGGAAAGGGAATTGGTTTTATTGTACTTGGATTCACACCTGCTCCAGTTCTCTGGTAAGAGAATGTCACTCCTGGCCCCAGTTTGTACTGGAAAATACTGTCACTGCCAGCTTTGCTTTTTCCCGCTGGATTCAGCGTCAGAACAATGGTTGCAGCACACATCCCAGCACACACAGCACTCCGAGCCCCGTGGCGCTGGGAGCAGCAGCCTGGGGAGGCCGTGGCGCGCAGCACCCACAGTCCACGTGTCTGTGAGATGCGGTGCAAGCAGTAGGGTGGAACCCGAACACACCTTCCGTCTTGGTAGAACCAAGGCAGGCAGCTGGCGCTGGTGTGGACGGCAGTGGCTGTGCGTCCTCGTGTGTTGTGGAACAATCCGGGCTGTTGCTGTGGACTCAGCGCTAACGGGTCGGGATGTAGGAGGCAGAGCAACCCCGTGGAGAAGTGCATCGGTGCTGCTTTGGGAAGGGATTATTAAACATTATTTTGTTGTAGCTGTTATTGCTGCTTGTTTCGTTTCTGTAGGTGCTGGGTGGTTGCAGGGGTGGTAATTACCGGCAGCCCCATGTGCTGTGCAGGCAGTTTGTGCTGCGCTGCGTCCGGTCCTGCCCACAGCCGCTGTAACCCACCCTTGGGGAGAGCCTGGGACCGGCTGGTAACAGTCTCCATGCCAAAATCCCAGCGGAGGTCCCACCGCTTCTCCAACACCGAAGGTCGGTCTGTCTGCGGGTGTTACCCTGCAGGAGGACAGTGTCTTCAGCCCATTGTGCCAATGGGAAACCAAAGCACGGAGCTGCCGAGGGGCTTTCCAGAGGCCCCAGGGGGTCGGAGGCAGAAGCAGAAGTCAGCTCTGCGTCTCATGAATCTCAAGTCATTTAATTTCAAGTCTTACTCATTTCATTCAGCTGAGCGTCTCTCATTCATTTCATTCCACTGAGCAGCTCGCTAGTCTCCTGTGTCAGCCACTGCCCTTGGGTGTAATGCAAAGCTTCGGGCTCTTCACGCCTTAGAAGAGTTTTGTGCCTCTTCTTACCTTGGCTGGAATCTTGGGATGATCTGGGTCAGCGTTTCTAAGTGGGAGCCTTTAATCTAGCGGTCAGTGGTGCATCGCTGCTGCAGCCTGTCGCTAACCCGTAAGAAAGACACCTCCCCCCCACCGCTTATTTACCTCTGTGTGTGCTTATGAAAGAAAAATAAGTGCTAAGGGATTATTCCCCTAATGAATAGACCTGTGTGTGCATGCCTGTAGTGCAGCATCTTACAAGTCCATCTCAGTAGTTTTTAGGTCTGAGAATGAAAGTTGTAATGAGTAAAATATTGATTTCCCATAAAAGGGTTTTAATCAAATGCCCTGACACCCCAAGGGGGACAGAACTCTGCTACAACACCAAATTGCACTTCATACACCATCTATTTTTCAAACAGTGTATAAATGAGCCTGCCCACTGGATCCGTGAGAGTTCCCCGATGTCGTCCATCACAGCGAGAGGGAGAGCTGCGAGGAGAGGCAGAACTGTGGGGCTCGGGATGGGGATGGTCTGGCGAACCCGCCGGGGAGCTGCGGGGGAAGCAAGGCTTGTCATTCTCTTCGGCTGGACCTGCAGCCCACACAAAGGTCTGACAGTGAGGTGCTTGCTCAGGCCTTTGAAGTCCTCGTGGCCCTGTTTCTCCTGAAATGAGGACATTCGGTTTTTCCTTGTTGGGCACCAGCCAAGCTTGCACTGTGCGAGGAGCAGGAGCTCACAGGGGGCACCACCAGTGTGTGCTGCACCACGCTGGAGCCTGCTGTCACCCCCAGCACTGCCACGGGACTTTTCGCTTTTGTAATGCATTTGGCAGAGACCTCAGGCGGCATTTTGTGAATTACAGATACAACTGGTGAAGGCAGGAGAAGAGATCCATGGTGCAGACCAGAGACAAGAGGGTTGCCTTTAATTGCTGTCATAGCCTTTAGATCCCGGTGGCCTTTTGCATCAGCTCAGGAATGCATTTTTGCACATGTTCCTTTCGCCCCTTCATCCTTTGCCAGTGTGGGTCTGGTTCCTTCTGTCCCTTTTGAGCTCTGTCCAGAACGTGCTCAGACATCTCCTTGCACGGGGAGCATGTGTCAGAGGGATCTTTCCCGCCCGCTGCGAATGATGCCAGCATGTCACAAGTTATGCCCTTACACTTCAGGCAAAGGATGAGCCTTAAGCGAGGACTGCAACAACAGAAAGCAGCAAGAGCCAACTATTAGAGCGAAAAGGAGAGAGAGGGAGGGAATGAAGTGAGCAACCAGTGTCTCGCAGCAGCAGCAGGTAGGCCAACCTTCTGGGCTCACAGAGCCCACGAAGAAGCTCTGCTAGGACTTGGGTACAAGGATTTGGAGACCCTGAGAGGGGAGACGCAAGCTCTCCTCTTCTGCACTGGTTCGCTGTAGGGCACAGGGTTGGTCACTGGTCTTCTGGAGGTCTTGAAGGGTCACTGAAGTCAGTGGAGATAGCTGCTGTGATTCACCATGCTCTGGATCCACAGTGTCCGCCAGCGGCATTTAGGGGACTTTGGGGGAATTATTTGGACATATCTGACTTCTGAGCTATGGTTTGAAAGCCTTGGGGTCCTTCTCCAGAGGAACACAATGCAAACCATCTTCTGGAGGCTCAGGAAGAGTCGAAAGCCAGAAGCCATGGCTTTGCTCTCCTGAGGTCCGTGTGTAACAGAAGGCACGCTGCGTTAAGAGGCCAAGAAAGCCCGCACCCAGTCGGGCAGTGAACCGTGGTGGGGTGTGGTGAGCGGTAGAATGAAGCACACCCTTCCGAGACCAGCAGCTACAGCGGTTTAGCTCGGCTTGCTGTACCCTGTGAAACGGCATTTTCCCCTCTGCTGTACCTCATCCCAGGCTGGCATCAGGGCTCGAGAAGGGACAGGGTGGCTTTTCCCCATGGGAGGAGTGTGGCCATAGTCTGTTATAACGCTGGACAGCAAGTTGCCTGTTGGAATTTGCTGTTCTCCAGACTGTTGAGATACCCAAGCACCACTGCACTTTGACTGCCCTATTTCCACTCCCTTTCTTCCAGCACCTCCCAAGGAGAACAGTGAAAACCTTCCTCTTCCTTCACCTTGGCTCCTCTCATATCACCTCTCTTATTTTCTACTGTTCAACAGTTTCTTTATTCTTCTCAGCATGACTGTCCTGTGTGCTCCTTCCCTCATCACCAGCACAGGACCACAGCACTTCCCTAAAACTCTGGGACACGGGTTTTCCGTGCTGTTTCCTGACAAAAGGGTTACTCCCTGCATCTTGTGTACTTCACATCTTTTTTTCACAAGAAACATGCCGTTTGCTGGCCCCTGGCTCAGACCCGAGGAGGACCTGCTGCAGCAAGCGGCAAGCACTCAGCAGGTCCAGCTGCTACATGGGCAGTGTGGTGGGTGCCTGGTAAATTGAACGTGCTGCCCATGCACAGGGATTTCTGAGATGTGCAATGCAGGACCCAAAGTCCACCTGGCCTTTGCAGTGCACCCTGAGATCCTGGGGTTTGGCGGTTCTTTATTCCGATTTGAAATGAATTCTCTGAGATAAAGCTCCATCATTAAGACTCCACTTTGTGGACAGCATCCACTATGGTTCCTGACTGGTAAAACTCAGCGTGTCTCTGCTCACTTCACTTTACGCCACTGGAAATCTGCTTGCCAGTCCAGTTCTATCATTATACACCTTACCAGCCGTGGCGGAGTTTTCTGCCAGTGGAAACTGGTCTGCCGCAATGAGAGACGATGGCGATCCATCAGTTTGCATCAATAAAGCATTTGATTCACAGGTTGGATTGTGAGTAGGCTCCTATTTCTTGTATCTTCATTAATATTTTCATATTTTTATTAGAATTTTAGTCATGAGAGTTGTGTGTTTGGGAGGGGAACTTTTTAATAAGGTTCTACTAGAAGCAATGTTTGGTTTATGAATAAATTATTTCAATTCTAAAATAAGTTACACAAAGGGAAGTGTCATGCTGCAGCCTCAGTTTCCTGTGTGTTCGGCAGCCCTTGTGGTTCTACCATGGGTCTCAAGTCTTATTTTCTTAAAATTTCAGTTCTTGTAGAGATAGCAGTTCTGAACATCTTCACTTTCAAAAAAGTAGTCGTGTATTTCTGGCCTGACGTGGTGAAAAGCTTGAAAATTCAGCCTGAAGAGGTCTTAAAAAAAGCAGAAGGCTACTGAAATAAGGTTTTTAAGATTATCAAATTCATCACGAGATTTTGGCTTGTAGAGAGAACTGGGAGATGATGGTGGAGATGGGATGAGGGATGGGAGAGGATGTTCAGCACTGTGTCACGCTGCATGGCAGCCCCAGATACGGGATCTAGGCTTAAAAATGAGGGGGGTTGTTCACAGCAGGCTCTGGTCTGGATTTCTGTCCGTCCCAGCGAACCTCTGTGAAGTCTGAAGGCCGGCAGGGTGCGAGGGGCTGGGCTGGGCTGGACCCACACCCGCACTGAGAAGGCGAGCTCCTCTGGCTGCAGGAAACCAGCAGAGACCTGAGTGAGAGACCCAGAAATCAAAAAAGAATTAGAAAATCATGGTACGCTGGCACGGTCACTCGCATAGCACCGGGCGGGAAGAGCG
>NW_010410175.1:13690-22350 GCF_000710305.1 Buceros rhinoceros silvestris | reverse complement strand
CGGTGCCAGCCTCCTGGCTGACTCGGGAGTGTCAAAGCCAAAGCCGATCTGCTCTTCAGAGGATGGCCCGGTGCTCGGACCCAGCCTGCTGTTTGCATGATGTGTACTGTCCTTTCCTCATCCACAGCCAGACCGCGTGGACTTGGTTGACTCACTTGAGGTGAACGTGACGAAAGAACACGGTGCTCAGCTCCAGGTTTTGTACCTTGTCACGGGCAGAGGCAAAACATCCAAGAGCCTTTGCAAAGGGAAATCCTCTCTCCCCACAAAGCGTGCTCTGTCTGCTTGTTTCTTCACCTTCTCCAGGAGGAATCAGGCAGACCTAAGACCCAGCTGGTTTCTGGAATAGCTGAAGTTAAACGGACTCGAAACACAAGGATAAATTTCAGCATTCAAATCCCTGTGATCTTCCCAAATGGTCTCATTTAGTCTCGGGGGTGCTGGGTCTTTGTCGTATGATCTGATTGGAGCCCTGGATCTCCAGTGGAATAGACATCTCCTATGTCTTGGATCTCCTCGGATGCTGTTTCCCGATGAAGTTTTTAACTGGTCTCCAAGTGGGGGTTATTGCCTAAGTGCAAATGCAGTTCGGACTGGTAACGTATCCTCTGCTTCCACCACGAGAAGGTAGAATCCTCTCTGGGGCCGCGGTTTGATCTCACCAACACAGCAGCAGCAAGCAGTTCATTGCTGCTCAGGAGTCAGCGAACTCGTGAGGAGCTTCAAGGTGATGCTGTTGACCCCAAGGTTCACATTTCACTTGAGGAAAATAAACTGCATTGAAGACCCAGATGAAAGCTTTGCCGTCGGGAGCCATTTCAAGCTTTTCTGGGAGCCAGTCATTCTCAGAGACTTGCATTATCAGCTTCTGTTTCCTTGCTTCCCTATTTCCTTCCCACCCTCTTCTTCTGCCTCACCTCACCCTGCGGGTTGGGAAGTTCTCATTTATTTATTATGCTTTGCTTAAATCAAATCGCCCTGGCTTTGGAGCAGGGAGCCAGAAAATATGAGCACCAGGGAATCAGTATTCTGGAGGTGCAGCGCTTGCTTTTTGAGTACTTATTTTTCCATCCCGGAGGATGTGAGGGTCTGTGGTGTCTGTGCCTCCTCCTGCCAGGAGCATCCTCCCGGCCCAATATCACTCTCTAAATGGAGTTGGGCGCCCGTGACAGGGTTCTTCCAGGAGTTATCTGTACCGCTGTTGTTTTGATTAGAGCGGTTTGTCCTTCCCTGTCACACATAATTTCTGTTACGATGGCTCATTTTTCTTGGCTGTAAGTGGAATTGCAGAAAACAGATAAGTTGTCTTGCTCTTCCCCGCTGATGAATCATGCTGCTTTCCTCTCCGTGTCCCACACGCTCTAGGTTCACTGTCGCCTCTGCTCCACAATAAATACTTTCCTGTGCCCAGTACTCTGTAAATCTCACTCAAAGCCTGGAAAGTTTTTAAAGCGCTCTGTCAAGTCACGTTGCCTTTGCTATTAGAGCCAGCAGAGATTGCGCCCAGGGCAGGGGCATTTCAGCCTCCTCTCTGAGTTGGCGACATTTCTCTGCTCAGGCTGGGGCTCTCAGCACGGGGCAGGGCTGAGCACTGCTGGCAGCGAGCGGGGTCAGTGCGTGCGCCCGGGGCACACTGAGAATCGGAGAGGCACGAGAACCACCCCCAGGGCTTGCACCCAAGGGAAAAGGGGACTCTGCACTCAGCCAGCGAGGGTTGGTGCCACCCGGCACTTGAAATGAGGACGCCCACGTTCATCTCACTCGTGATCTGTTGGAGGGTGCTGCCCCTCTGAAGCCAGAGTCCCCGAGCCCCCAGGGTGCAGGACCACTGCCTTCACACCACCACCCTCCCCAGGAGCCACCAGCAAGGCCTTTGTGTCAGTCGTCAGCGATAGGTGACAACCCAAGAGATAAATCAGGAGCGAGACATGGAAAGCAGCGAAGTGACACCACCTCCAAAATTAGGGTGATGAGGGAGAGCCAAACACTGCTGGGCTGTGATTACAGTGATTATCGATTTTTCTCAGGAGTGAACCGCAGGTGAGGTTAAGAAATACAGCCCCTTTCTCAAGGCATTGTGCAAGTGAACCAAGGGACGATCTGACTCCAAAGATCTCATGACCATGGTCAGGCTGTTGGGAACTGGAAACGCCAGAGGAGCCTCCTTGCTGCCTAGATTTTGTAATTTAACTGAAACACCTCAAACGACTGAATTCCATTAACAGCCCTAATCTGTCTTAATTTCTTTTCACTTTGCGTAGGGTTTTTGAAGTGTAAGTAGGATAAAAGGTTTAATACTCCAGTTCATACCCTCTGGCACGGACCTATTTTCATTACGGTTTATGACACTGCAGGGGAGACTGAACACCATAAAAATGTATGTCACAATTTATACCTCTCTGCATCCCTGTTGCTACTTGAAAACAAAACGTAAATTATCTGTTTGCAGCGGGTTGGCTGTGCTGATACCCAGCTCTGAGCCAAGGGTGCCAGCATGGCCTTTGAGGTGCTGAGGGACATCTAGCTCTGTGGCTGCTGCTCGTGTTGGCGCTGTCTGTGACCATCCACGGCTGCGTCTGGTCTTTGGTGGGATTGCACGGAACACACCTCCACCAGGAGGAGAGTTAATGCTGTGTTGGCCACATGGGCAGTGGAAGATCAGATCAGACAGTTTGAGGGTGTAGAAGCTGCCTGATGAAAATCTGCATTAAAACAAAAATCCTGAATCAGTTAAAAATCACATCTCAGACTGTGAGCCGCTCAGAAGGGTCACAAGGTTAATTATAGAGACCCAAATCCTTCTCACTTGCTACTTCCCTTTTGATGCCACATTTAGTGTTTACTCTGCACCAAAGCGTCTGGACTTTGGGTGGTTTTTATGGCAGAAGTAATGTGTCACTCCAGTTCTGCTCTGCTCTGTGAGGGATAAGTTGGTTACAGCTGGATGCCTCAAAAGTCATTTTAAAAAGCCTTTGCCTGGCCATTACCCATCACCCCTCCTCCTCCCAATCCAGCCCTTGGAGTAATTCCGAGAAGCTCCAGGGCTTGTCAGAGGTCTCAGTGTCACCATTGCAATGCTGTGTCCTGGGACCATCTGCCCAGTCTACTGTGCCCCATGGAGACACCAGCCTGGCCAAGATTCACTTGTACCAACTTTCCCTGGCTCAGGGAGGAACCTGCATTAGGGGAAGAGCCCTTCATCCATCCAAACCTGGTTTCCATCCACTTTGCATCTCCCAAGGGTGGATGTCAGCACCGTGTAGCTGTTCTGCCTCGCTGACTTGAGAGGGACGACACTGAGTGACGGATAGTAAAGTACCTTTAGCCCTGTGTGTATTAATCTCCCTCTTACCGTCCTTGTTTTCCGTGTCAAACGCGAAGGCTGCTGGCTGCTCCTTGGGGTTACACTCATGCGTGTTGGTGGACGCAGCAAACTCAAAGCATCTCTTCTGCACCAAGAGGTGCAGGGCTGTCAGGAGCACCCTTGGGACCCTGGGCATAAGTGATACGGAAGCAGAGCAGATGCCTGCGGAGGCTGGGGCCCTTCCAGCCTGGCTCAGCGGTGTTGCAGACAGCGGTATTGCTGTGAGGTGCTTTAGGTGCTGGGGTCTGAGGTTTTCGGAGGATTTCTAGAAGAGCTGCAGCAGTGCATAGCCTTGGTGGGCATTTGGAGACAGTCTACAAACCCAGGAGGACGAGGCTTTCACTGGAGACACACACTGCCTGGATTCCTGGTGTTACAGCATCATCTGGGGCACATCCGGTGGAGAAAACTGAGCTTGAAAGCGCCAGCATGAAAAGACACCTACAGTGGGATTTGCTTCTCCTGCAGGAGCTGCACTCAGGGCCGGGGAGAAATCTGCAGGGACAAGCCTGGGGAGGACGTCTTTCTGCGAGCCCGTACCCAAGGCAGGGATCCTCTGCTGCTCACCCATCCTGCCCTTTCCTTCTCTGCCGGATCTGTGTCTGGGGAGAAGAACATATTCTTGACTTGTAAACCACGCTTTGGAAAGCCTTCAAGAGCGCTTTCCACCCCCTGCTTTTTGCAGGCTCAGTTAAATTTTGTTTAACCAAGGCTGGATACTAAAGTGGCTTGAGCAACCATTTAGTGTGGGAAATAACACAACCCTCCCAGGGACAGGGATGGGCGGTGGAAAAAAGGAGAGAGGTCGGCAGGGTGTCGCCAGTGCTGAAATAAAACGCTGCCCATACGTCTGGAACGTAAGATATCTGCGCTTTATTCTTTCTATAAGTGCTCCAGTGGGACTTTTTGCATGATTTGGGAGTAGTGTTCAGCCTCCTCCAAAGTATAATTTTTAGTCAATGAACTACTCATCTGGAAATGTACTTCCCAGCTTTACACCAGCAGTGCTTTATTCGCTGTCTTCATAAAACCGTATTCTCCACCCATCCTACTAACCCCACTCACTCACTTCACCTGTTTAGTAGAGGAGCAAATCAGAGGTGCCTTTGTCTCTGCACTGTGTAAAACATACATTAGTACTTTCACATGGGATGAGCCAACCATTTTACTGGTCAAATAACCTTGCTTCAGAATAAAGTTGGAGAAAATCCTCACTCCATTCATTTTTTAAACATCCCTTGTAAATTAAGACCTTGGTATTTTCTAAAGCCCTTCGCTTCCCTGCCTTATCATTTGTAAGCTCCTAATCCCTTTAATCTGTCTAGTCAGGAGACGTCCGGGCAGCAGGGAGCTTCACAAAGGTGTGGAAATCTCACCCAACTCCTGCGGAACGCCCTCCTGCTCCGTGCTGTGGGTGGCTCCATGGTGACGTAGTACCCGACTGCTGGCAGCAGATCGAGGAAGGGCAATGCCAAACGTGTGAGATGATGATTTCCTGAGTTGAAAGCTGGGTGAGAAAGGGATCTCTTTCTAACCCCTCGGTGAGTCCCCTTTCCTCCTCCGCCTTCTGGGAGTTTTACCTAGCTCCCTCACAGCACGTTTGAGGTGGATCATCCATCTGCTTCACTGTACAGCACCAACAGGGTGAGGACAAGGCACAATCTGTGCAGAGCATCAAGGTGGCCAGATTTGCGCATGCCTGTAGTTTTTACATCTGCACCTATCTAGTGCCTGTATTTGCCCATTTCCTCCTCATTCTGCTACGTGTTGTTTCCCAGTTAAACTGGTTAATTAAATAAAGTGAATAGTGAAATACCCAGACGTGGTTTGTTGCCCACATGGACAACTAGCTCAAAAGAGTAGACCTGAAATGTGGTGGAGGCATGAATTGTCTACTCCATGGCTGAGTCATGTAGCTTCTGCAGAAGTTCACCCAGCCCTTTGGTTTGGCGATGGTAGATCCTCGTTTTAGCAAAGCTCAGTCCCAAATTCTAGGGAATTTTGCCTGAGCGAGGATTGCGGATTGCGGATCCAGCACTGCTGGGAGTTTGACAGGCAGGTTGGCTTGGGAGGTCCTCCGCATCAAGTCACTCCTGACTGGCCATGCTCTGGCATGTTGCACATGTGAAAGAAACACAAGTATGACAAGCAAGCACAAGGGTGACGGTGGGGGGATGAGGAATGGTTGCCTTGCTGGGGACGTTGCCATCTCTTAGTAAGCTGCTGGGCAGGTAACAGATTGCCACTCGCCTTTCATATCCTCTTGAGCTGGGGGCTGTCTTTCATGCCCTGTCAGCAGTGCAAGGGGGCCAGTTGTAAGGTCCCATTATCCTGCAGGAGCTTTGTTGGGCAGCCAGGCAGGGAGCTTCGCACCAAGATTTAGCCAGGGCAGCTCCTCGAGCAACTGAGAGCGGCTCTGCAGCCCCAGAGCTGCGGGAGCTTGGGGCTTTTCCTGGCAGTGGGGATGCTGGCAGTGGGGACGCTGGCAGTGGGGATGCTGGCAGTGGGAAGGTGCATCATGCTTTCGCCGTCTCACTTAGATACATCTGATTGCACATACATGTACTCCTGAGGTTAGTCATGCTAGCTCAGGAGACCCTCCTCCCAACTTACTCCCCTCCCCTGTGAGCCAGGCATCTGTGCTGCCATGTCCGCTTTCCCTCATGGCTTGATGTCCTTCAGCAGCATCATTAACTCTGTCTGCCCGTGTAATGATTCACCAAAGGGAAATAAAGATGGGGTTGAAATGGTAGCAGCAAGACAACATTTTCTTAATCCTCTGGGTGGCCTAGCCCTGCTGCCGCCTTCTAGGTTCTGCCTTTTTTGTAGGAAAATGCTCAGTGAGGAGTTTGCTGTTCATCTGTGCCAGCCCCTTGCCATGCCTGTCCAACTGTCGTCAGAACGGGCCGTTCTTGCGCTTTGAGACAGGTGCCCTTGAAGATGACCCAGGTGCCGTGGGCTCCCTAGGCCTACAGAGCAGTCTGCCGTGGGATTCAGACAGGCAGATCCCTGAACAGACTGAAATCTGTTCTTGTAAGGCCAAGATCTGCTATTTTTCTTGCTCACTTCTCTTGGGATGTTCAGCTCATGTCTCATGGTTGCTGCAATTAAGACTTCTCCTACCCTTCATGTCTCTGTCCCATTCTTCCTCGTTCATGGATAACAGATCCAGCAGAGCATCTCTCATTCTCTGCCAGATGACTCTCTGCATAATGTCCCTGGTCCAGGACCCCTGGGCAAGCTGCAAACCTGCGGAGCCATCAAGTCATGTTGGCCAACAGGTGCACCTGTCTCTAGGAGGGTGTCTTCATCCTTCTAATGCCAGTGCTTGATTCAGCCTCTGTGGCTCCTGTACCCCTCCTCTGGATCTTGATCCTGCCTACCTGCTCCCGGGGCTACACCGATCGGTGAAGCAGATGTGCAGATGTGCCCCATCTGCTCTTGCTCATGCACAGCACAGGAGATGTTGTGCATGCATTGAGCCCGTTCCTGACCCAAAGAGGAATTTCTCTGCAGAGTGCATCGTGCTCCACGTGCTGCCTTCTGCAAGGGTGGCTGCGATGGCGGGCAGTTCAGTACCACTGCACACTCAGCACTTCATCCTCTCTCTGCAGCCCGAGCAGAGCCAGGAGAAACCGCAGCTGAATTGATCTCAATGCAGGACCGTAGAGCGGAGGAAGAAATGGCATCACACAAGATTTCAGCAGAAAAGAAAAAAAAAGTCATAATGTTAATTCACATGTTCCTACTATATTCTTGTTGGTGACCTCAACGGAGCAGTGATACTCGGATCAGGAGCCAGTCTCCGTGTGAGCACACAGACGGGAAATAGTTCGTAAGTCAGGAAAGGAGAGGTCAAAGCACCCATCTCTGCTTGAGTAGGTGGCCCCCTGAGGTTTAAACCAACAGGTTTTGGTCACACTGAATGAGAACCAAACACCGGAGTGTCTCGTGCCTGCTCAGTGTTAGTGATGCCAACAGCAGCACTGGCGCTGGGCTGAAATTAGGATTCATCTGGTGACTGTCAAAAAATATATGAAAATGTGGATTTAATTTCAAAGACAGTTGAAAGTATGACCTGAACATCCTTTAAATGGGGAAAATTAAGTCAAATTTTCCCTCAATCTTGTATGAATCAGGCCCTGGGACTGCCCTGAATCCCATTCTGAACCAACACTAGCAGGTGTGTTTTTAGGAAAAACACCTGCCTTGCTTTAAAAGCAAGAGAGAATCTATCAAACCAAGCAGTCTCTGGCTGATTACCCACAGAGTTAAGCGTTTGTACCTTGCTTAGGATCTGAGTTTGTCTGCCTTCATCTCCCGGTTCCTGGATGCTGTCATGGCCTGGGCCAGCAGATTGATAAATTCTCCTTTTCGTTTGCGCTCTCCGTAATGGCACTCAGAGTCCCCGGCCAAGTCGCCTGGTAAATCCTTTGTCAAGCAACAAAAGATTTTGTGAAAAAGGCTTTTCCAGTCCTTGAATCGTTCTTATGACCGGGCTGTCTCCACACTGTCTGTGTGTTTTCCTTGGATTTTGACCAGGAATAGTTCTACCAGAGCCAAAAGCAGAATTATGGACCAGTGCCTGGTCTGACCACCCCAGGACTTCACGAGCCACCTGGGGTCCAGTTAGTTTTCCACAGTAAGCCCAAGGACTTCCCCGAGTTTCTCCCTCCCCAAAGCGGGTGCGCCCCGTGTGATGTGGCCCTCTCTGCTCCAGCACCGCGCGTCTGGCTGTGACCCGCTCTCGGTTATTCTCTGCCCCCTCGACTTTCTCTCAGCTGCAGCCGGCAGCAGTGATGGTTTAATCCCCTCCTCCAGATCGCTGGTAAAGACAGGAAACCGCACGGGTGCCAAAGCCAGCTGCGGCGGGGCCCTGGGAGCGGGCTGGGTGCTGGGTTGGGGACACATTCGTTCCCTGTTTAGCTGGGCTGGAATCCAAGCTGATGCTCGGCTGTTTGTACTTCTCAGTGAAAAGATGTGCCCCAAGTCAAACACCTCTGAGGCATCCAAGATTCTCCACACCGTTATTACCTCTGTACACCCGGCTTGGGATCTCACTGTAAAACGATGTCACTTTCCTGTGACAAGACGTAGACTCCATATATGTGAGCTGAGCTGATTGGCGTTAATGAGCTCGGGACGTTATATACAGCAGCTATCACTGCCATCATTTGCATTTGCAGGTTGCTTTTCGTCAAGGTGATTGATTTGCAGCAATGAGCAAATCTTCCTGACTTTCTGTCGAACCTAGAAAACAACCCCTTTATGCTGATGTGGACTGAGGCACAGGGAG
>NW_010410175.1:4682-13546 GCF_000710305.1 Buceros rhinoceros silvestris | reverse complement strand
GAAAGAGGATTTCTCCCAGCTTTCCCGTGTAAGGTGCTCTCACGGGTGCTTCTCCACCTTACAGGAAGGATGATCAGCACCCTTAATCTGGAGCCCTCCCAGTTTCGGCTGCCCTCCCGAACCGGCAGCCAGCTGCAGAGACAAAGCACGTGTGAGCCATAGAGACAAGATAAGAAATTAAAGAACTTTGGAGGAAGTGGGAGATCAGCTGGCCAGGCAGCGCTGTGGAAGAAAGCACCTGCAAAGCTGGAAAGATGTTTGTAAATTCTTCCTTTGGGAAAACATAGTGTTCTAAGTAGCCTGATGTGATAAAAGCTGGGTTGACGCCCCGTAAGCTGCAGGTTTCAGAAAGCCAGCCACTTTCTTTTCCCGTCACACCTCTGGTCCATCCCAAACACTCCCGTGGGGCACTGGTCTCATGGTGTTGCAAAATGTACCCATGGGTGGGACATCCTCAGTAGATGGTTCTCTGGGGGGTTCCAGTTCCCCCAGGGTAGATCTCGACAGACCCCTGAGGGCCAACACATTCAGCAGGCGACCCGTGATAAAGAGTCTCCTGGCCCCAGCCAGCTTTTTCCAGCAACGCAGAGAAGGTTTCTGCAAGCTCCTGGAGACGCGCCTTGCAGCAGCTGGTGAAGGGAGTTCTTGCCAGCCCCATGCCTGCGGTAGCCAGTCTTCCCGCCCTCACTCTATTCCTTAACTTGGTTTGAAAATAGGAGAATTTTTAAAAGTAAACGCTCTTTTCTCTTTATTCCTGCCAGAGTGTTTAGGACACATTTGCTGCTCTCCACTGCAGAGGCAGGGTGCGAGTTGTGCTTTGCAAAATCAAAACAGGTTTCGCAGTATCACCTGGTGCCAGCAGAAAATGCTGGTTACCAGTGGGTTACCAGTACGGTCATTAAATGTGAGTGCCAAGTGTTTCTCCTTTGCCATTCCACGCTCCACCTGAAAGATCAGAAGAGCCATCCCTTCAGCCTGACAAAATGAAGGTCTGGTGGATGGGCAGGGTTAGGAACACACTTCAGAAGAGAATTTTCTGGGTTTCTCTGTCTCTAGTGCTGGTCTGCTGTAGCAGTGAGTTCCTGAGCAGTAACTGCCTGTTGTGGGGAGTTGTTGCCGTGTTTCAAACTCCTGTTGTTGGTGTTTCAAACACAAATGCCTAACACGATAAAACCTCCTCCTGCCTCTCCCAGAACCAGGGTCTCACCAGACCATTTGCTGCGTCACGAGGGTTTGTCTGTGCCGTGGCTCTGGGTGCGTCAGTGTGTGCGTGCACACCTGCACCCCTGCGAAGTGGAAGGTGAGGGAACGGCTGAAAGCCCACCACAGCGAACCACGAAGGTTTCATAAACCCCCATTGGATTCTCCATCTACCTTCATCTGCTGCAGTTCATCAAAGAGCCAGCGCTCGGCTCTGGGCTGTGGCACAGCCACGGCGTGAACTCCCTCGTTACTTGTGACGAGGTGCCCAGTGGAGCAGCACAGCACCACTGGCACCCAGTTTAGCATTTGCAGATGAGCACTAACCGGAGGAAGCAAGTGTGGGTTGGCTGCCCAGGGTTTATCTGATAGGGTCAGTAGTAGGTCCCCTGGGGGGTTCGTCATCCGTCAGCCTGGAACAAACCCTGGGAGCGAGTGTGGAAGACGCGTGGCGCGCTCTGTAGCAGGAGCAACGTGGTGTCTGCGCTCCTGGGGGATGAAAACAAGCTCATCCAAGCAGGGCAGGGGGAACTCAAGGTTATGAAAATGAAATCATTCTTCTTCTTTTGCTTTCCCAATGACTGCTACTGTTAAAATGAGTAATTGTGGAGCAGCCATGTCCAGACAGGTCTGTTTCTGCTCACAGTTCTCAGTGATAGTCAAAGATGCCCTACGCAGCAAGGAAAGCAAACAGCAGCTGAAAGTCAAGCTGACTCGGAGAGTCTCCAGAGATCTCTGGATCACTGGTGGTAGACACAGTCCCAGGCAGACAGTTTTGCTGATACAAGATCAGATTTTATAGGATTAAATAGGAAAAAACAGGGTTAACGGGATAAATGCCTGCTGCTTCTGTGCATGGTCAGGGGGGCGACTGAAAGATGACGAACCCTCTCAGGTGAGGGTGTCAGCCCCATGCCCCAGGGGGCTCAAAGGCAGTGCTTGACACCGAGCAGGCATTGGTCCTCAATGCTGGTGTTATGGGCATGGCTGGGTGTTGGCCACTGCCCAACGCAGGGTGCAGAGCTCCTGACACAGCGATCTGGTCCATCGTGACAGCCCCACAACTGAGTCACGACAGCCATGACACGTCCCTGCTCTAGGATGGCTCCTCCAGCACACCTCCAGTGGGCTCTGCTAGAGAAAAGCTTGGGCAGAAGCTCGTCCTGAAGAATTTAGTGATAGATTTTGTTGCCTGGGAGAGCAAGGTTTGCCATTGTGCCCGCTCTCTCCACCAAGCCCAACAAATTAAAGCCAAACAGGCAGTAAACGTCCATGGGCCATTACCCCTCTCATGGAGGAGGCTAAGTGTGATGAGGGCCAAATTGCCGTTTAATGTGATCTAATTGATTTTATGAGCTGTTGTGTTAACAAGAAGCTCTACCGTGTTCCCCTGACGTCACCCAGGCAGTTTGGTAACATCTGGTGCGTGCCCTTCCCCGGCGGTGGACATCAGCTTTGCCTGTAACCCACACACGGGGGCTGGTCCCCGGGGCAACAGTTAGAGAAAGGATGCTACAGAGACCTGGAGAATTCTGTCTTCCTGCCAGGACTCAGGGGCCAGTAGCTTGGTCCTGACTTCCCTGACTTGTTCCTGACTTGGGTATTTGGGAGCCCAGTGTGGGCGAGGGGCTGGCCCCTGCCCTGGCAGGAGAATCTGACTTTAACTGGATGTCTCCATCAGGGTGATCTATGGGGAGCAGCCCCCCCATCCCAGAGCAGAGGCAACAGCGTGCCAGGCTCTGCCGGCTGGATTGAGGAAGGTGGTCCTGTGTCCTGCACCCCAGACAGGGCTCTCGTACCATGGACAACCCTGGCTGCTCTCGCAGCAAGCATGGGGTCTCCCTGCTTCATATTGCTCCTCCTTGTGCCATCCAGGAGGAGCTTCCCTGGGCTGGGGGCAGGGTGCAGCGGGGTGAGCCAGGCTCTCCTGCCTGCTGGGGCTGCCAGGACCAGGGCGGATCACTGAGCCCGATGCTGGTCATGTCGCAGTGGCCCCAGGTCTCAGCTCCTGCAGCCCTTCAACCATGTCTCCTGCTTGGGAAGCAGGAGCTGCTCCACCTCCCCAAAGGTGGGCCCGAGGCATAATTAACGTTGATAAAGCTGGAGGGTAGTGCAAAGTGTGATTTATTCCTGATTCCCTCTCAGCCCGATGCTGTGGCAGCGAAACCCGCCGGCTCTGACTAATGGTCCCAGCAGCCGTGTAGGATATTTGAGTTGCTTTTCGTTTACACATTCGGTGGGTCCCTGGTAATTGGAACGTGGCAACTTCTAACACATAACAGATGATACGGTGGTGGAGGGAATTTGTCATTGCTTCCCTCCCCTATGGCAAGAAGGGCTCATAACTCACAGCTGACAAATCTTTTAATGACTTTTAAACTTCATTTACAGGAAAGAATGACCGTACTCAATAGACAATGATGGGTTGCTGATCCTTCTGTATTGCTAAAAAAGGGGTCTGTGTCTTTAGCCCCCTCTGTGGAAGCTTAATGCTGCAAAGGGAAGGGTGATGCTGTCCCAGAGAAGGGCTGGCAGAGTGTGAAGGGATGAAAACAGCATCACGGGGAAGCCTGAGAGTCCACACCCAAAGTCCGTTGACGTCGGTGGGAAAATCACCAGACCATCAGTCACCTTCAGGTGAACCAACACTGAGGGAGCACAGCACACGGGAGCGAGTTTTACGTGCCCTCCATAAAACCAGGCTCTCTGGTAGTCTTTGTATCCACGGAACCAGAGAAGCAAAGACCAGTGGTTGGGGAGCAGAGTTTATTATATTTCAGGGGGAAAAGCAATGGCAGCCAACGCCGGTCTTGCTGCAGCTGGTCACCTCGCGCAGCTCAGCTCTTTTCGGGGCTCACCCTCCCACCACTGCGGGCTGCATCCCTCCCATCTAAGGTGCCTTCCTTGGGGTGAAGGTGCTTCCCCAGTCTCTGTGGAGCCTTAGAGGTGGAGTTGAGACTCAGAAAGTCCCACCACAGGTGACGCAGGAGCCCACATCCCAGTGACTTTACAGAGAGCTGTATCTATCTTAATCATTTATGTCATTCTGCATATTTAAAGTGTCTGAAATAATTTTGAAAGGCAGTCAGCTGATAATGAACTCAGAGAGAGGAAAGGAGCACGTCAAAAACCTCAGCTGTTAAAGTATCGAGGGTTAGTGTGCCAAGGACCAGCCACTTCCTCTTGCTCTGCTCTCCCTAATGCTCCCAGTACCAGGTCCTGCTCCCGCCGCAGCAGCATGAGCTATGGGGAGTGAGCGCCTGGCTTTGGTCATACCTGTGACATCAAGTCCAGTGGCAAGTGGTGGGACAATCAGCTGGTTTTCTCTGTAGGAAAACGTGGACAAGCATTTTAGAGGAACAGCCTGGTCTGGGTCCCAGAGGACCCCTTTGATCTGCAGGTGATGACTGCACTCATGGGACCCTCCTCAGCTCATGGTTTTGCCAGGTCTCCTGGCATTTGGGGCTTTGCTAAAACCCCCAGCAGCAGGAAGTACTGGTGGTGTGGAGCCCCCTGACTTCTGCTTGGTCTTTCAAAAAAACCAGCCATAGCCCTCAAGGTTTGGAAGAGGCAGGAATGGCCCCAGGAGCACAGCACAAACTGGGGGGTGAGCAGGACCAGTTTGGGTGGAAACAAGCAGCATTTGCATGTTAAAAAAGCCACGGCAGGACTCCTGCTTAGAAGGCACCAGTGGAGCTAAATAACAAGAATTACAGCAGTGAAGCTCCATCAGCAGCAGCTCCTCTGTGGGAGCTGGGTGGTCCTGGCAGCATGAAACGGGCTCTTTCCTGAAGCCCAGATTTTCCCCCTGCTTCAGTGCTGCCCTGTGCTCAGAGGTCCACGTGTCCTTCTTGCAGGAACCTGCATCATGCCCTTTGTAGGGTGTGATATGGCCCAACATTGGAGCTCGGGAGTGCTCCTGAGGCCACCCGGGGTGGGTTTGTAGGAGGAGGTGAGTACTGGCTCATGGACCAAGGCAGGAGGCTCTCCTGTGGCCAGAATGGCAGCCCTGCTCTTCCAGTCTTCCCTCTCTGCCGCGTGCAGAACATGCAAAAAGCAGCAGCAAAGATGCCAGTTCATTAACAGCTAAGAAAGTGCCTAGAAAGTTCACTTGCTTTTCCTCATAAATAAATCATCTGCTGTTAAAACAACACTTGTGCTGGTGTGGGGGGGTTCGTTAAGGAGCACCGAGTCAATAGGCGGCTGATGAGAGCCTGTCTCCACTGCCTGCGAGTGGGAGAGTCGGGGGTGGAAGCTTTGTGTTTTCCTGTTAGGCTGTGAATGATAAAGAATTAAAGAAGAATTCTCAAGAAATTAGTCATGACCAGCCATTAATGAGCATCTCGGTAACACACTAATGAGCTGACTTCAGATGCCTGTAAAAAAGGGCTTTAATTAGATTAATACATGTAGCATTGTCCATAGCCCGGTAGGTAATCATCGGGTTTTGCACCAGTGGGATTGCGGATGACATTCTGTTTAATTGCCGTTTCCTTTTCATTTTCTTCTGTTTTTTTTCTTTTAAAGATTCTTTTCTCCAAAGAATTTTTGTTTCTGTTCTCGAACATAACCTAAATGTTATCCATGGAATTCTGCATCTGAAAGTGCTGCCAGACCAGGCTTATCTGATTCAATTGACCTTTAAAATTTATTTTGCTGCTGTCAAGAAGAATGTTAGTCTGTTCGTGAGAGATTTCCAAGACGATTAGAAGCAGAGACTCCTGAAAATACTACTTGTTGCATACTCTGCAATCAAAGGATGATCCTAGCATTTTTTTTTTTTTTGAGAAATATGCCTTAATTTAAAAAATATTTTCATGGAAAAGCAGAGTCCAGAAAAGTTTGGCGCAAATGGAGAGTCCACGTCCAAGTAGAAAGTCAAAGAACTGCTGAGAAGCTCCTTCTTGCAGGGTGAAGCCCAGGGGGCTGATCCACGTCGGCTTCAGAAGATGCTCTAATTCTTGCTTCTAGCACAGCGCCGATGGTGGGATTTCTCTTCTGGCCTCATATGCTGACAAGACTCCCAGTGTTGTTACCATGGGAGTGGAAACCCAAATTTAACACCACGGTCAATACTTGCCTGAAAGTGCTGATCAGGGCGCAGCAGACATGGTTGTTTTCAAAGGAATTGAGCTCTGAGCCGGAGGACAGGACTGAGGGTCATGGGCACTTTGGGTGCTCCTGGCATCCAAACCGAGGACAGCCACGCCGTGTGGCTGCTGGGACAGCTTTTGGCTGTCTTGGCTTTACGAAGCAGATGGGAGGAAGCCCTGCCTCCAGAGCCGCTGTAGATCAGCAGCTTTGGCGTGAAGGCAGGTCATGGTCACCTCCTGGGGAGGAGCACTTACATGCATCTCTGGTACCTACCTCCTGGGAGCCACGTCCTGCCCCGCCGGGAGCCCCGTTAGCTCCAGCATGACCTCACCCATGTGTGCGACGAGCTGTGCAGCCTTTGGAGCGAGCCCCAGATCGGTGGAAACAGGCAGGGCGAGGAGCTGCAGGGGCTGCTGGGATGGAGCGCAGTTCCCAGCCGGGGGCCATCCCTTTATCACCCTTATTAGGACGGATTTAAGGCTCTAATGGATAGATTTTTAAGCTTCCTATAGGCATTAATAATATGTAGGACAGATGGTTACGAGACACAGCTATAAACAATGCATTGACCTGATAGACTTTGAGCATCCTACCTTTAACAACTGATTAAATACTTATTAAACCAGCTATTGATTATTTATTGCTCCTTCATGAAGGATTTACCAGTTGCACTGAAATTTAGATGGGAGCCAGTTTTTCAAAGCGCTGGCAGGATTGCTCCGGTTGGAAATGACTTGTTGTTTTAATTAAAAATTAAAAAAGGATGGTATTTGCATGGCAAGATGGATGGTTGGAGGACGGTTATGAGGGAGCTAATTCTGTTGACGCTGCTGCGCACTCAGCATGCGCTCGCCTGGGCAGCAGCGCCCTGCGTCACACAGGAGTGAATCCCAAAGTCGTGGTGGAGTCACGGCACCCCCGTGTCCGCAGGTCCTGGCGCTGCAGCGATAACCGATGTGCGGTGGTTGGGCTGCAGCTACGCTGAGCCCGGAGTGGCTCTGGGAGAGGATGTGCCGATGTGAAAACTCAGGGTGTCAGGTGTGGCGCAAGGTTGGGTGAATCAAGGGCACCGGCAGCCCCTCCTGCCAGCCCCCGCGTAAGGCAGGACTCGGCATCTGCCACGTGCTCATGGTGTCGGTCTGGATTGTTTCTTACGTCCTGCAGCAAATGGGCTGTAATGAGCCAGGCTTGGCTGATGTTTTGTCTCCCTCCGCTCCAGAGCTTTGCTTTGTTCCTCTCTCCAGTCCAGGGACGCAGGATGGGTGCAGCCTCCATCTAAACAGGGGTGAAGGAGAGCAGAGGTGGGCAGCAGCTACTCCCCACCGTCACCCACCCCGTAAAGTGAGAACTGAGCGCTCGGCGGAGAGCAGGCAGTGGGGTCAGGTTATAAATAGAGCTGTGACCTCGAGCTCCCCGGGAGAGCCCAGCACGCTCCAGTAACTGCTGGGTGCTCTCCCCTGACCCGGGCTGGTGCAGATGCATCGCCACATGTGTCCTTACAGGCAGTGCCCACCCGGAGCTGTCACAGCGGTGTTGTCTCCCAACATGTCAGGTGTTAACACTATTTCATTCTGTGAAGGAAAATACAATGCCCAGGGTGGAAACTGGGCTGAAACTGGGCTCAGAGCCTAAGCCTAAGTGCCTAAGGAGGAGTTCAGGAGGAGGCAACAGTGTCCTCAGGCGGAGAGTGGCCTCCCCAGCAAAATCTTTGGGGGGCTCTAGGGATGCATCGGTGCCTTCTCTGTCACACACCACTATGGGGTGGCCTGGTGTGGGGAGTGAGCCAGGTTGGGCGACAGCGAGGGTGCACGACACAGGTACCTCCGTGGTGTTCAGCAGCCGGGTCAGTGATTGCCGCCGATGGAGCCTGAGCCTGGACATGTCTGGGCTGGCTCGTCTGCAAGGTGGAGCCTGGGAAGTGCTTGGTAAAATTTGCATACCCTGTACAAGAAGCCCCTCATCTGATGGCAGATGGGACAGCCCAGACGAGCACTCGGGAGACCTGAGGACATGCTCTGTTTGCAGCAAAAGCATCCTCCCTTACCTGTGCTCAGCTGCACTCTACAGAGGGAAAAAGATTTGCAAAGAAAAACCCACAGCTTCACAACAAGCTCATCTGGCTCGGCTGAGCTGATCTCCAGCTTCCTGGCCCTTCCAGCGCTCTCAGCATAGCAGAGATTTCCCCCAAAATCAGCCCTGGTCCTCCAGAACTAGTCTAATAATTGTGATATCTTTGTCTATCCCTTTTTTTTAATAACTTTCTGGTCCCTTAACAATCATGTTTGGGAGTATCGGAGTTGTCTTCCCCAGAAAAGCCAAGGACTGGTTTCCTTCCAGTTTATTCTATTTATTGAACCACACAGCAGTGAACAGGGTCTTTCCGCTCTCCGGGAGGAGGGCTGAGCCCCTCCGGGTTTCTGTGCAGGACTTGCTGGGGACACAGAAGTTATTAAAAAGATTGCAGGGTTTGTGCTGGTTATTAAACTAATGCTTCAGAGCTCGGCTCTGGTGTTTGGGGACTCACTAGCAAATTACTCACAGCTCTCCGGAGAGGAGTGATTGGCACTGGG
>NW_010410175.1:0-4242 GCF_000710305.1 Buceros rhinoceros silvestris | reverse complement strand
GGTTCTTTTTAGAACAGCTTTTTTCGGCTAAAAGAAGGACCGTTTTAGTCAGAAATCCCTCAGAGCCATGTGTCTGGGTTGATTGCTGCCCGAAGCCAGATGCTCGCTGTTGCTCCCTAAATATCATCTTTCTTGCAAGAAAGTGGCAAGAAAGCTGTATGGATGTTAAAGGTTTGGGATGAAAGGGCAGGGGCAGCCTCTGAACAGCAGGGAGCTGGTGTGGAATCGGTTTTTGTCCCGTGCGAGTGTACATGAGATAGTTAAAGAAGACCTGAACCACGCTGCGTTGTTCAGGCTTCCTCCAGGTGGGAGCAGGGGTGCATCAGCCCCGGCATCGGAGCTGGGGACCGCCCGGCGCTCACCAAAGTGTGGCGAGCGTACCCACCTGTATCATCCGTCACCCGTGCTGCCAAGACACAGGTTTGCTGGTGCTATTTTTTACCACCCCAAATTTTCCCCAAACCTGGCAGGAAACAAATTTGGCCCTTCGCCTTGTTCCCAGGGTCCCCGCGGGACATCTTGATTTGTCATCTGGCTCTCAGTGGAAAGTCACCAAGTTGGAAAACTTGTCACTGGACGGAGATGAGGACAGGATGGAAAACCACATCATCCCTTTTGTGAACAAGTGTGGCGAGAGGAGAGTAACAGCCCGGCTCTGTGCTGCCGTCACACCAAAATAGAGACCTTCTGCGAGAGAGAGTGGGGGGGCTGGGTGGTTTTTCTTTGCCACCGCCTTCTGTGACAGTTTGTCACTAAGAGTGAGGCCCCTGGGGGTTTCAGACACCTGGCTCTCAATTAACAGCTAATCTGTGAAGCAAGGCACTTAAAGCAGGGAGGAAAAATAGCTTATCAAGCAAACCAGCTCTGGCCTGGGGCTGTTACCAGACTGACTATCAATATTTTTAAGGGATTCCTGAACGCTGGCAGCAGCAGGGACTGGGGTATTGTTTTCAGCTGAGCTGTCCTAGGAGGAAAGGAGGAGCACTAGGGGGGGAAGACTTTGTTGGTGGGTGTCCATGCACCTTCCAGCACTGCAGCATCCGGACAGGGGTCACGTGCAGGCAGGCACAGCCTCTCCTCGAGCTTGGGAGCTTTGTGGGACCTCAGAGCGGTCCTCACCACCTCGAGGAAATGGCACGGGGGATCCTTGACCTTCTGGGGTGTGAAGCTCAGTTGTGTTTTCTTCTCAACCTGGCACTGGCAAAAAGGTTTCCTTGTGCCATGCATAGGGGGGCAGTAAACCCATGGAGAGCTGCGGTCCTGGGATCTGTGGTAGGGTCAGGTTGCCTGGTTCATGGTCAGCGGATGGTTGGAGAGCCCTGGGGCAGCACAGCCTAGGTGCAGACGGAGGTGTCTGGGGTCACCGTGGTGTGGCTTGACTGCTGTCACCTGCTGAGCTTGTAGGGTCCCTCCCCATGCAGAGGGAGATGGGGGGCACAGGAGGGAAGGAAGGAACTTCTGACAGTCTCCTCCTTAAGGGGGCAGCTGGGAGTGGGAGGTGTCATTATGATGTTTCTGTAAGCTTTGGTGAGGCCGATGGCACACTCCACCCCAGACCTCTCCTGTCTGGGCCTCAGTTTCCCCGGCAGAAAACAAGGATAATCATACTAATGTGTCCTTGGTGTTCTCTGGGGTCCTACAGATGGAGGACCCCTTTTACACATCTGTTTGTCTATGTCCAAGTATTATCCCTAGTTGCGTTTTTTTCTTGTTCTCTTTTCCAGCTCAGGTCTGTCTTGTTGCAGCTGTGAGTTGGGGGATGGAAGGTAAAATAAAGAGCTGTGAAAACGCATCTGCTGAAGACAGTGATAGTTACTAGAATATTAATCTTTATCCGGTAACACGTGTCTCTGCTGTGTAGATTTTTCTAATCAGACCAATATACTCTGACTGGTGGCCATTCGGTTTTTACGTGGGGTATGAAAGAGACGGTGGCTTGAGGAGGCTGGCGAGCTCTGCTGTTTCACGTGGAAGGGACACTAAGTCGACGTGGCTGGTGGCTGTGCTGGATTTAATCTGGGCACGACACAAAGTGCTCTGCTGGAATGCAGTTAGGTGGAGTATGAAATATTAAAATGCCATGATTAGAATGTCCTTTTCCTGTTGCTACAGTAAACAGGGTAGTAAGTGATGTGCAATGAATATTGTGTGTAAGAAAGAGGAAACCCTAAATGAACAGGGCAGAGAAGGCGAGGGAGGCTGCCTTCTCCAGGGGATGGCCGCCTGCACGGGGCAGCAGAAGAGCACTTAGCACAGGGGTTTTGAACTCACAGTCCCAAGTGTTTTATAAGCTGCAAAACAAGAACCACGCAGGCCACTCGTTAAATGGAGGACACCACCGATGGTGCCCAAAATCTCAGAGCAGTGCCAAATCTCAGAAGCCCAGAGTCCCAGCTCCCCGGCCTTGGGCAGTGCTCCCTGCCAAAGCCCTGCTCTGGCGTGGGCAGGGACAGCAGTCAGTGGGCAGATGGCACTGGGAGAGCATCCCATCTGCAGAGACGTAGGGTCTCCGTTGGCTTCCTCCCAAGCCTTTCCCAGCAGCGCGGCCATCACCTTGCCTGACCTTGACTTTGCCATCTGGTGGCCCCGTCCCATCTCTTGTCAGCCACAGGCACGTCTGCTGCGTAGACCTGCAGTGCCCTCAGATGATCCCAAAGCCACTGGGGCTTTCTTTCACCAGGGGTACAAGGGAAAGGGTCTGCTGAGGGGGGTGGATGCTGAGCTCCTCACTCCCATCGCCAGTCCCGGCAATGGGTGGTGAACGTGACTTCTCCCATCTCCAGCTTCTACAGCCGCAGACTTTATCGGATTGGGGGGACCCAGCATCCCAGGTGGGGTGGAGAGGAGACCATGGCAGGGACAAGCACTTGCTGTTCTAACCTCAGGAAGCATGAGGGAAGGTTCACACAAGTCAGACAAGGAGAGTGCAAGGTGGGGACGGGGGAGCAGGGACCTGGGAGAGGTGCAGGTTCCTCTTCGCCCCCCTACCTCCATGGGAGACAAGGCCATACCTTGGGAGGTGCCTTAGGATAAGTCCTTCTCCAGAGTGAAGATCCATCTGGTGCTGTGGTGCCCACCTGAGAAGCACCTCAACTTCATCCAGCTCTTTTATTTTTAAAGCAAACCCACAGCGTGGAGAGTCCATTGACAGCAGCGGAGCTGGCTTGTGTTGCACCCGCTGAGAGGAGACACCCACTAGATTTGGGGGAGAACACATGTTTTATGCCCCCCACACCCCCGTCCTACCCAAATCCTCCAGCCAACCTTTTCTATTCCCATGCACAGAGGCGGCTTAACCCACATCCCTCCTACACAGGCTTAAGGAGCTCAGCGCCCTGATGTAATTGGTGTTTGCAGCTGCCAGCAGCTGATCAGAGAATCAGACTGTTGTAAATAACACACTTCTGGGCTGGTTTGGGAAGGGTTTGGGCAAAGCAGCCTGGGGTTTCCCTAAGCTGGGACTGGGGGAGGTAGCAGCAGTAAAACTCCTCAGCAGTGGGGAGTGAAAACAAAGACAAGGATGTATTTTATTTGAGCTCTGTATTTTATTGTGAGGAAGAGAACATTCCTCCTGCCCGCCTGAGGCTGGCCTGGAGATGGGACGGCCAAATTTGACCAATCTACTTGCTTTCTGTGGCAAAGAGGACATGCCTTGGGTTATGCCTGCCTTAACTTCGGGAAGGCTTTAGACATGATCCCCTGCAGCATCCTGGCTTCCAAGCTGGGACATGGTGGTCCGGATGGGTGTCCTCCCGGAGCGGTGCAAGCTGAATGGTGGGGTTCAAGGGCAGTGATAAGGGCTCGAACGCTGCCCAATGGCCAGTTGCAAGAGGAGTCCCTGCAGCAACTGGGATGGCAGAAAGGAGGGCAATGCGTAGGTAGCAAAATGGGTTGAAAACCTGCATAAATTCTAGCAAATAAGCAAGGATGGAGAAGTGGGAGTGCATCATCTAGCAGGGAGGCAGCTAGATGGGGCCAAGGGTGTCCATGTGACATGGCCTAGTGTGGGTGAAAGAGGTGCCAGGGCAGATTTGCTCTGAAACAAAAAATACAGGCATCAGGAACTGGGAACTCCAGGAGTCACCACGTATAAGGCCACATATCGCTGTCCTGCAGCCTCGCTGGAACCCCAGGACAGAGAGAGCCAAGGGTTCAAAACAGGTTGAACAAGTCCTTGGGCAGCAGGACTACGCAGGGCTACCAGGCTACAGACAGCCCATGCACGAGCAGGCTCTCTGAAGG
>NW_010410174.1:20400-20648 GCF_000710305.1 Buceros rhinoceros silvestris | reverse complement strand
CGCACAACTAGGACACTAAGTTACCTCAGGGATGAGTTTAATTGTTTGGCTGTAGCGGGGGTGTCAACAGTCTTTCTGTACCTTCACTGCTGGTTTTTTGTCCTCCGTCTGTCACATAGCTGCAGGATGAAGAACACCAGAGACAAAGGTCCATCGTGCTGCTCCTCTTGCTGAGGGAGGCTCCTCGTGACGGCCCGAGTCCAGGGAGGGTGGCACATGTCCTGGGCTGAAAACTAGGACGGTGGGCA
>NW_010410174.1:16141-20312 GCF_000710305.1 Buceros rhinoceros silvestris | reverse complement strand
GCAGGAAATGTCACCCACTCAGATAGACAAGGGACATGTAGAAGAGCTCATAGAAAATAAAATAAAATAAAATAAAATCTGTAGGGTAAATATGATCCTGTCCCCGAATGCTTATGTCTCTGTCTGAAACTTCCTTTTCTACCCTCCTTTCTCCAGGGGAAGCAAAAGCCACCCCCATCTTAACAATCATTCTGTATTTTGACCTGGGATTCCTGGATGGTGGTAGATTTGCTATTATTTCAGATCATCCAGACCCTGACCAAAGAACAGAAAAACGTTCTGTCGCACACAGAAACAGGAGCAGGAGCTGACGCCCTGGCGACAGGTCAGGAGCACAAGTCTGGGGGCCTCTGCAGAAGACAGAGTGGGCAGTACCAGGCTCGTGGGCAAGGATGCTCTTGACAGTTTCGTACACGACATTTCCTGTTACTTCCCCATGGCCATCACCCGGCCCCAGTTGTCGCTGGGCACGAGGCACTGACAGTCTCCCTGCCCCACCCGGGCGGTACAGGAGCCTTATTTACCGTGTGTGACTGACGGACAGCAGGGAGAGGTGACGTGCTGAGCTTTGTCTAGGGTCGCTGGGGAAGACTGGGTCAGAGAAGGAGAATGACTCTAGCTTCTTGCAGACCCTTGTGCCTCCGTGACGAGCCCATCATTCCTTGGTGGTTTTGTCAACATTTCGTATTTTAATTTCTCAAATACTCCCACCCTGGCACATTTCATCCTAGTGCTGTCCTATTTGTCTGTCTTTGAGCTTGTCTGATTTCAGGGAGAAAGACAGAAAACTGATGCCAAGGAAACCTGTAAATCACTTAATTCACAGCACTACTGAAACATCTGTTTGGGGGCTGTGTCACTGCAGATGAAACACACCGGTCGCACGCTGCCTGTTATAATTTATTAAGCAAGTTGAAAATGTTCTTCCAAACAAGCTTTGTCAGCTTGTCATCTCCTGGAGCAGAGGTAGTTTGCTGACAGAGCACAGAAATTACTTTTTTATGGGGTCCCACCCGTTTCAAAGGGCTTTCCTGTGAAAGGCCTCTGCTTCAGGAGCCTGGCACGTGCTCCGCAGGACTGGCTCCGGTTTTAATTCACACGGCTACCCCTTCCCCCCTCCCCGCATTTCCCTCGAGTCAGCAGGACAGCGTGTGTTCCACCGACCTCAGCTGAAAAACAGGGACACGGACACCACAGACAGACGCACACCCACGTTAAATGTTTCAGGCTGATGTCACATAACCTGCTTTGGGCCACCGCTCGCTTGCTGCTGGCCATTGAACAACCCTGCTGGGGAAACCCGGTGGCTGGGGCACCAGCCGGTGGCCAAACCCCAGCTCTGAATGCCAGTGAAGCAATGGCAACGTTCCCTTGGGCTTCACCAAGGTTTGACAGAGGACCTGAAGGAACACGTCGGAGCAACCACTCAATTTTAAGGCTTTCTTACATGAGCCACGAGATGGGAAGGTGCCTGGAGCAGGGACCTAGGGCTGTACCAGTGTTCTGGGATGCTACACTAGCGAGGCCCCCTGTGCGTGGCAGCTTGGCCACAGCACGTATGGTTTCTAGCGTATAGGAGATCCCGTGCTGCAGGTGCTGCTCGCACACCGGCTGGAAATGTTACCAAGCGAACATCTTCCTGTCCTCAGGAGGGCCAGGATACCCACAGGGCATCCCAGGTCTCAGCTGAGACCACAAGCAGGAAAGGCAGTGGCAGGGCTGTGTTTGCAGCTGTATGATGTGTGTCGACACAGCTTTTGCCAATTCTGCAGTGGTAGAGGGGATACACGCTCTGCTCCCCCCTCTTTAGTCCACAGTCAGAGCACTGCCCCTCGCCAGCTCCTGCTGCTGCGCGTGGAGTCAGCCTACACCCCTTTCATCTGCCCTTTTATAGAGAGCACGTGAACAGAGGGGAGTTACTCCTGCAAGGGGCCTTAGCTTGAGAATTCAAAAAAACCCAGCAGACGAGATGCTGATGTGCTGAGCTGCAGCCAGGTCTCCTTGCTGCTGAGTTATGTCTTAGCAGAAGTAGCATCGAGGAAGGAAGGAGCCCACGGGGATTTTCTTTGGGAGTTCAACCTCTCAGCCCTTCTGAAAACGTCAGCGGTTTCCGTTCCCACTGCTTATCTCGTCCTCACCTCCTAAGGCCCTTCTGCCTTTGCCAAACACCCCCACGGAGTCACTCAGACTCCACACGCGCCCTGCTCTCGCAGCACTCGCAGGAAAATTGCTACGCTAGTAATAAGAACTTGCTGGGTTTCCTTTTTTCTCTCAGCTGTACGATTTTTCTGTCTGCACACCTTCACTTCTGGGATTTAAGTTCTTCAGCGCAGGGACCCCGGCTCGTGCGCTTTGACAGTATCTAATAGAGGACAGCACGCCCCAGTCGACGCTGTAGCGGGAATCGACGCTGGATTTCTCGACTCCAATCACACCGGTACCGCTACGCTGTCGTGTTTTACACAGCTTTCTGTAGAACTCCACGAACTTCACACGTACCTGCTGTTGCCTTCCAGAGCAGCACGCATCCAAAAAAAAAAAAGGGGACGTCACGACATGCATTCTTCATGTTCGCGTGGAACAGGTCCCCGCAATCTCGCACCGCAGTACCGGTGTCACACAGAAGGGCTGCCAGACTGTTCTCTCTGCTTTCTTCACTGTCATCTATTTGTAAGGGTGTCAGTTGTGGCACTCACCGACACCTGTACGTCCTCTCCTGGCCTGCTGTGCTATACTTAGCGTGTCCTGGAGATCACTAGGCGTTACATCCCATCAGCGCTAGACTGGTGCTATCCAGGCAGCCCAGCACCTGGCTTGGCCGGCCAGTCTCCCGTGACTCCAGTGCTGGGGAGGACAATGGATGCTCCAACGGCTCATCCAAGAGGGACGTCATCATCGCGGGCTTTCTGCACCACCGCTCTGTGTAAGGCTCCAGGTACCGGCACAGCTCTAGTAAAACACAGCAGCTTTAATACAGGGAAATGATTCTTTTTCTTTTCAAATTTCTTTCTTGAATCCTAACGTCACGAAATGCCAATTTGGTGTTGCAACAGTATTTTCTGCTTTCACTTTCCAAATGTAAATCTCATCCCCTTGAGCCTTCAATAAACAAGTGTGACCCAAGCGAAGCTTCGCGTTAGCCTGTGTAGCTCTTCTCAGGAGCAAAAACAGAGTCTCACCTTCAACCTGGAATGTCCAACTTCCAATTTATTTCTAGAACAGAGGGACGAAGGGATCCGAGCCCTGCATAACACGGACGAAACTACAGACCCAGGAACTATTTCACGATGTCGGTATTCCCCCTGTGCCTGCTCGGCCTCCCTCCGTCTCTCCTCCTTCAGGCAGCTCAGCCTTTTGCTTCAACCCGTTGCTTTAAAAATGCCCCACGCAGCTCTGACGCCAGGTCCTTTAGGTGTGGGGGCATTTATTAGTTAGAAGTTAAACCATAAGCAGGCTGGGGCCACTCAGTGCCAAGACAGGGGGAGGGCGGAGGAACAGATCCTCTGCCTCTAACGGCTGGCAGGAGCACACCGGTTCCTCTCACCAGGACACAGACCAGATTCCCTCACACTTCAGGACAAATGGGACGTCAGACGTGCACCACCAAGCCCCAGTGGACCAGGCCAGGGAAAGCCCATCTTATCTAACACTTATTTTTTGAGGTGATTAAGTACCAAAATCTCTCCTCAACTCTGGTAACTGTTGCAGGCATCAACCGATTGCCTTTAAAAAACAATAACTAAAAAATCTGTGACAATTCTAGACGATTAAAAATCCTGGATCAAAACATTGGTAGAACCAAGGAAGACCCGAGAGTTCAGATGCTGCATTATACACACGATCGGCTGGAGAACAGATGAAATTTTTGGAAGAAATCTCCCTCTCATGGATAGAGAAGGAATTCACATTTTTTCTCACCTTCTGGTGACGCAGCCAGCCATGTTCTAACAGACTGCTGAAGCCTTATTAAATAAATATTCTCTGCAGAAGTCAGAGGAGGTGGGCAAAGCCTGGTACTACCGTGTCCACTCCATACTGGCTGCCTGTAATTCAGAGCACAAAACCCCCCCAAAAGCCAAACCCAAAGGCTTCATCTTCCCCTCACTGCTCACGAACGCTGCCAGTTCCAGCAGAGAGCCAATTTGAATTTTAAACCCAGGCCATATGGCAG
>NW_010410174.1:0-16063 GCF_000710305.1 Buceros rhinoceros silvestris | reverse complement strand
ACCCAGGCCATATGGCAGCCATAATGAACTGGAAACACACGTCTGAGGTGACACGGGGATCCTGCCTGGCTGTGGAAGGAATTGGGTTCGCTGCGTTTTACAGGGTGACGTTAACTCACAGAAAGCATCATCACAAACGGAGTTTTAGACGAGGACCGCTGAAGGGAGGGTGTAGCGCCCTTGGAACCCTGCTGAGATCTGCAGAAAACGTGTGCTCGCCCCCCGGAAGAGACGGCCTTCCCTTTGCCTTTCGGAATACAGGGGGGTACCACGGGAATCTCTAATGTCACCAGGTGAGCAAGGAGCCGGAGGACACACAGCCTGTCCGCTGCAAGGCAGAAGTTTCGGCGGGGTCCAGTGCTGATGAAACGCACGGTTTTGGAGGATGTGCTAGTGCCTCCACACAGCACCAGGCCGGGGCATCGCCGTCAGCTTCTCAGTGTAACCACACGTGTGGTCAAGGCATGACGATCAATAAGGGAGCTGTTTCTGTACGCCACCGTCATCCGCCACAGCACTAAAAAGGTTCATTTTCCAGATCTTCAAGAGAAAGAGGGGGGAAAAAAAGCAAACCAAAACTAAAACCACCCAGAGCTTTTTGTCTTTTGTACAAAATAAACCTGTTTAGGAAGAGAAGTCGTAACAGTTTGACTGCTGACAGAAGTTTGCAAACCTATGAAGGGGAGATATAAAGCAGACCTGACCTTACTGATCACAACTTATCTGGAAAGGTTAAAACTGGCAGTATTGTAAAGCTGATCGAACACCTGGAAGTTTCTTGCTATGGTCAGTCATTGTTGAAGTCATGAGTATAGAAAATAAATAAGCTTAACAATACAAACACAATCTTTTAAGTGGGAGGGGTTTAATTAAAAAAAGTTCGTCACACAAGGTGAGTATTTACAAAACACTGAGCCTCTCAATTCTCTTATCAAAACCTGCTCAACACAGCACATGTAAAACTTAAAGTAGAATGTTACAGAAAACAAAAACATTGGAAGATACCAACACAATTCCTGTGACAGACTTGATAGACACGACACCGTTTCCCAAACCGGAAGGGTAAAATACAAACCAGCAGAGCTTGAACGGGATACACAGACTTCGACAGGTTCAGGAGAAACAGCCTCTGGGGAAGAACCTAACGGAGATCTGAGCCACTGCCCATCTGTGGGATGCACACTGCTCATACAAGATCTACAGATACTTTCAAAGGCTCATTCTCAGTTATAATTAATACCATCCATGCCATCTCTCTGTCTGGGAGCGTTTCTCTATAAGGGCTTATCTGTCCAAAAGACAAAAAAGAATTTAAATTCTTCTGTTGGACAAAAAAAAAATACAAATTTTATTAAGGCAGAACCCAAATTTAACGAGGCAATTTTCTCCTGGGCCAGAGAAATGGGATTGTCCTGTCCTGTCACAGACAGATGGAAAGGAACACACCCGATGCCTCAAACCAGGCTGCTGTAAACTCTTCCGAAATCCACGGATTTGCTTGCAGAGGATTTTGACCCAGTGCCTGCAGAGGAAGGCAACACCCACCTCATCTAGCGCTTGATGTAACTGGGGAAGAAGAGTGCCGAGCACAGAGCTGGCAGAGGTCTGTGGGGTTCCTTTCACACAGCACACCTGGATTCAGAGCGGGTGATGCTTCACCTTGCTCAGCCACAGGGGAGAGCCCTCCCCCACACCAGCCCCGCGTCACTGCGTTACTGGCAAAGCAACGTTGACAGGCACTTGGCTGGGCTGCTGCGCTGGCGACCCGTTGCTGAGGGGCTGCTGTGGAACAGCAGCTGATTCCATTTTGCTGATGTGTGTTATGAAGCGTAACCGAAGTTTCAAAGCTGGTCTTAAATTACAGATTATCTTCTCAACCTGTTAAAAACAAGACGAATAGGTTTGGTGAAACAGGAATATTTTGACATACGCCAGCACGGTACACAAACATCACATTGGCACAAGGAAAGAAGGAAAAAGATGCAGTAAATAGTGGTATTTATGTGAGTATTTTATTTAGCATGTTAACTTTTGGACCTCTTCTGATAACTGATCTTAAAAACCCTCCCTGGTTCACCGTTGTACACCAAAGCTTTGCAAGGCAATTCACACAAGAGACGGTTTTCTCTCTAGTGATTGCTTTAGCCATAGAACTTAAAGTACCCTCAAGTTCTACCTTAATTTCAGAGTGCGGAAATCGGAGACACCTCGTCTACTGCACCCAAAGCTTTTATATGTGTAGAAATGCATCAGCTTCCTAATTTGCATATCAAGACTAGTGAGCTCTTGAGTGTTTTGTTGTACTGTGACCTAGGAAAATAATTCCTAAAATGACTAATTTGCTCTGTGGGAAGGAAGTATCAGTATCTCCTGTTGACTTACTTGGTCTTTCACGCTGTCGCCTGTAAACATGTATTTCATATGGTACAAGAAGTCACAGATGGGATCCATGTAGTTGAGGTGGGAGCTGAACCGATCGGCGTTCAGGAGCATTTCGTAGAACGCCACTCCAATCTGTTCCGCAGACACAAAAAGCACGCCCATGAAAACAGCTTCTAAAACACTTCAGAGTATAAATACAGTTAAAGAGTGTAAACTAAATACATTTACTGCTCTAAAGTGCCTGTGATTCTAACCACGAACTTCCTTGGGCAGGTCTAACCCATCCCATTACGCTTAACTACGTGATCCCAATTTCCCCAGTTAACTTCCAGCAAGCGCAGTAACGGCATTTGGGTACGTGCTACACGATCAGTGCTTAAGCATCGCAGACTGCCACGAGTGCCCACACAATCCGCAGAAGCAGAAGTTAGTGCAGCACCAGGAAATGTTCAGCACAGGATTGGAATCTTCCGGAGAGAAGACAGCCCAGGTCACTGCACTCGGCTTGTTCCGAGGCACCAGCAGGGCCTGCAGCAAACACGGGCAGCGTGCTTCAGATCTACGGTACGGAGCAGACCAAGAGCTTCTCCTCACCTCTATCATGCACCGCGTCCTCTCCTGCTGGAAGCGCTGTAGGAAAGGACCAACAAGATGGTACACGTAGAGTAACTGGAACTCTGTCTTCACTATGGGTATCAGTACTTCTGTGAGGAACCTGTAGTATTTTAAGACAATTAACTACTTCAACTGGAATTAATTTTTTTCCTCACCCCAGATTCTAGCCAAAGCATCACAGTCTCTCTCACAGATTTGGGCCTTCATTTTGGAAAATACAGTGTTGTTCTGCAAATATCGGTTATTTCAGTGAAGCTCTAGAACGTTTCCAGCCTTATTACTGGACCAGAACAGGCAGCACTTCCCAGCTCAGCAGAACGCTACGCACAGTCAAAAGCTGTCCCCTGACGCTGCGACACTAGCCTTACCCAAGGTTCAGAGCTACCCGAGAGGAATACATCCCACCACCTTCGGTTTTGTCCAGTATTTTGAGACTCGGTAAGCGACGCCTGTTAGTTCTCTCCTTAACACAGCACTGCGGAAAGTCTGATCAATTTTTCAATGCAGTGGGTTTTTTTTTCCAGTGGACCACTGCCGCATCCTTCAGCCAGCAAAGCACCTCGACTCGCAGCTGGAGGGTACTGGCTAGTAGTAAGGATGCATTTACTGATTTCAGTTGATGCTTTAGGAATATGCTACAGTCAATGATTTAAGAAAAGTTTAAATTAATAAAAGCATAAAAGTTCATCAAGACTAACAAGGCTCATTAAAGGCAGCCACGTTCTAGACAAAAGCCCCAGCGCTTACAGACAACAAGCGTTATGTCAAAAACGCGGTTTATCCGGTGAGTTTTGGAGCTCCCCTGGGCCTGTCTGCTGGTATATACGTACAGCTTTGTTATCTACAAATTCAATCATCAAACACCGCTGCACCTACTTCGGAATGAGAGAGAGCTGTCCGATGCTCGAATGATGCCAGACGGCATGCGCCAAAGCCAAAGTGTAGCTACAGCTCATCTCGGAGTACGACTGGTGACAGGCGGTGAAGTCAAACAGCTGGAATGGGTAACCAACCCACTCTGTCTCAGATGTCAGGCTGGGACTGTTGATAACGTTCACAATGCAATCATGGAGAACAATCCAGTACGGCTCCTGGAAAAAAAAACCAAACCGAAAAACGTCAGAATTGCTTCTGCAAAGACAACGCTTCCTCAACTCCTTCTACTGCTGTTGCATTTCTAAAACGTTTTCAACTACATGGTAATTTATAGCCTGACAAAGATGAAAATTCAGAAGCACAATAGAGAAAGCAGCCGCGTTAGTGGATGTGGCGCACTGAGGGGAGGTGGGTGGGACTATTTCATGAATTTAATTATTTACTTAGCTAATAGAAAGGCCTCCAGGAGAAGCAGTGCAGAGCCCTTAATGGAAGGAGATTGAGAAGTTTCTGAATTTTCTAAGTACAGGCACAAACAGATGAAAAATCCAAGAAACAGGAAGCAAACGAAGGTACAAAAGTCAAACAATTTTGAAGACGACGCAAGGCGGGTGAACAGGAACAATAATAAGCAGCAATACAGAAATAATGATTAAATCCCTGATGGCTTTCTTTCAAGAAAGGGATCCATTTTGTTGGGGATGAGAAGTCACAAGGAAAGGATAACTGTTGCACGTACGAACAACAGGTAAGCGAAATGAACACGTACTCAGGTAGTACTGGTCAGGTACCAAGGGTCACTATACTCAGAAGATCAAAGCTTCCACTGATAAACGAACTCTAACACTGCACACATCTGCTTTTGCAGCTGTAGGCACATCCCATTCACATGGTTGAGAGCTACAGGATGGGCAAGTGCAAGCATTAGCAGAAAATTAGCTTTGCCTCAGAACCCTCAGAGACCTGCTTAGTTCCTAGTCCCAGTTCTCAGTTAACTCCATCCTAGCCTTGAAACACAACAGCAGCACAGAAAACCCGGTCAGTTTTTCCATGCTGGAGGAGATGAATCTCAAACACACAAGGAGCCTCCTGAGGAGCCCTCTGAGGAATCTGCAGAGGTTTTTTACAACATACTCTAGAAAGATGATGAACCTTACATGGGAGAAGAGATTTTTTCATTTTAAAACACAACATATTGACTCACTGGCAAGGCTGTGATAATTAGTCCAATTGCATTCATCCAAGCTGTGATATTCTCTCTTGGCACCAGGGGCTGACTAGAGACACAGAAGAAGAAAAACTCTAAACTCATAGAGTCACAGAATCATTTTGGTTAAAAGAGACCTTTAAGATCACCGAGTCCCCCTGTTCCCCAGCGCTGCCCGGTCCCCCCTGCCCCCTGTCCCTCAGCAGCACCTCCACACGGCTGGGAAACCCCTCCAGGGATGGGGGCTCCACCGCTGCCCTGAGCAGCCTGGGACACACCTGCACAAACCCAAAGGCCCCAGCGCTGCCCGGTCCCCCCTGCCCCCTGTCCCTCAGCAGCACCTCCACACGGCTGGGAAACCCCTCCAGGGATGGGGGCTCCACCGCTGCCCTGAGCAGCCTGGGACACACCTGCACAACCCCAAAGGAGAAGTTGTTCCTCATGTCCAACCTAAACCTCCCCTGGCACAACATGAGGCTGCTTCCTTTCATCCTGCAGCCTCTTCTCAGAATAGACTGACCTCCACCTTGCTCCAGCCTCCTGTCAGGGAGCTGTCAAAGGCAAGAAGGTCTCTCCTGAGCTTTTTTTTTCAGTCTCTATTTTTCTCCAGGCTAAACACCCCCAGGTCACTCAGCTGCTCCTCAGTGCCCATGTGCTCTAGACCCTGCACCAGCTTCATGGCCCTTCTCTGAACATGCTCCAGCAACTCGCAATTGCAATCTGTGCTCCTGGTGCACCCAAAGACAAGGTGTACTTATGCAGAGTATTTATCAAGTTGAGAGAACTGTACGCGCGCAGGTGTTCAGGAAAGCCAACAGATGGTGTAAATGCCGTTGTGATATCGCTTGCAAAACTTTGTTCAGGCAGGATTTTGCATTAGCTTCAAAGGCTGTTACCACACTGTTATTCCTACCAAACAGGTTTTATAGACTCCCCTGGGTAGAGTTAACAATAATATACGACAAAGCTGAATGAGGCTGAAAACCCATCAAAGATGCTGGGCTGTGAACTGATGGAATGTCCTCCTCCCAGCGCAGCTGGAAGGAGAACAGGCTCTTTCCAGCCTCTGGGCCACTGAACTCACTGGACAAGTCCTTTGCCTCGGTCTTATAAGGAGATCATGCTGAATCAGCCGTTCCTGAAGCACACACAATCCACTACAGCACAGAAATCCAACATGTGAGGCTTCTGCTTGATCCCATAGCCTTGTTTGTCCTCCCCAAATACTTTATTTTAAAAGTGTTTATGCTGAATTAAAAATTTATAAAACCCTAAGAAAACAAGTATCAGAGACTGTCTATCTCAGCAATTCCTAATTTCGTTTCAGAGAGCCAACATACCTCTTCAGCACGACATTGAGTAGCGCGTTGCCTACATCCTTCCCCGGCACAGCCAGGGCCATGAGCTCCACACAGGTGACATGGAGAGCGTGGGCAGCTGGGTTAGGAAACTCGTTGAATCTCCAGTCACAGTTTGGAAATGGACCGGGCGATTTGCCTGCCATAGGTGATCACGGTTAAGGAAAACAATCTGCCCCGACAAGGACTAGTGCATGCAGCACACTGAGTAAAAATATACATACATACTGCACTTGAATTGCATTGAAATGAAAGACAAGTTACCCAGAACAAATTAAACAACATTCCATAAAAATAGGACACAGGGATAAAAGTATGAAAATAAGGCAATGATAGTCCATCAGCACAGGACCGTGTGAATAAATAGCTATAAACACACCTCACACACACGGTCATGCAGAGGATAAACCTCCCTGACCAAGAGGTGGAGCAAAACAGCACTGACCACCTCATTCATCATCTGCTTACACGACAGGAAGATGAAAATAACAAGAATTTTCTACTCTGCATAATCTGAAACCATTAATTTGCTTCAGAGTAAGATCCTCGAGCAGAGTTTTAGGGTGATGGTTTATGCAAAAATGTTCTGAAAATATCCCACTTTCCCAACTAAGACAAACTGATTTGAGCTACATACAGGAAAGATCTCCGAACACACTGCTACCAGTTACGGAAAAGCGGGATTTTATATCATTTAGCTTTCTTTAGAGAGATCTAATAAACCTCTTTCAAGTTGCACATAAAAGAAATGCAAGTTGGGGAAGAGGAGTGAAGGAAGACACGTAACATTCAGCACATTGGTCAAGTCCCACAAAGCTGACCCAAAGATGATGATGTCGAGGGAGATTCATCTCTGGAAAGCTGGTGAACCTGTGCAACTGTTATTTCCACAGAAATTTAAACCAGAAATTTCCACAGAAATTGTAAAAACTAATAAAAGGCAGCAACTAAGAAAATGCAAATTAGTGTTAAAAACATAACATCTAGCTTTTCCCTCCTAAAAAACAGATTCTCAGCAGCTCCTAACAGCACATACACTGATCTACAACTAGCCACAGCCAGTTACACACCATCTTCAACGTGGCGCTGCTCACAGTATTTTACTCTTTGTAATACTGCTAATGGCAGTAGAAAAAAAGCAATCTCATACTCTACATTTTTTTTTTTTATTTTTTTTTTTAAACACTCATGCTTTGTATCAGGCTGATTTTGTGTGGCAATTGGAATTAAAGTTGGAATGCATCACCAGCAGTGTTTGTACTGATAAATGCAGTGGAACATGTATCCCTCCAGACTGGACTCTCTTTTCTCCATATCTTTCAAGATGTTTTTACTAGGGCAGCTCAGTCCCTGCGTCAAATAATTTAGTTTCCCCTGAAGTAAACTGATATGAATCTAGACTGATGTCTGTAGCTAAATAAAGACTCCGAGCTTTATTTCATGATCTGAATAGATGGAAATTGAACTTTATAATGATGGAACAAGAGCATAAGACATTGGCACAGCTCACTTAATGTAAACCTTAAGGATATTGTCTACCAGTCTTCCAATGAGCTTGCAGTAGTAAGCGTCATCAGGAACCCACGGGTTCTCTTCTCGGGGATTCATAGCACACTTGAGATAAGTATCACTTAGACACCAGCCTAATGGGCGATTATCTTTGAGAGAGCCAATTATGGCATGGACAAGTTTCCTTTTGAGGTTTGTGCGCTCTCGGAGATGCAGCTCGTAATAGTGAAGAGTGTTGTACAGGTAAGTCACTGGACGGTCTGCCAAGAAGGAAAGGAAAACACCACAAACCAAAAATAACTTCTAGCATCACTGTTATGTTTATGGTAGCAAACACAGAATTAGAATCAAGAGCTCTACAAGACAAAGCTGTATGTATTTGAAAACAGTGCACATGGAATTGATTCACGTTCTTTATTTCACTACACTCTGCAACACTCATTTTCCTTTGTCTTGTACATACACTTTAACGTGTGTGCAGAAGCGTAGAAGCAGAGCAAAGAAAGTCAGTATTGCTAAGAGTTCGTATCTTAACAATAATACTAATATATTTGCAAACAACCCACCTAAATCACCCCTTCATACAAAAGGTATTACAGCGAAGAAGTCGCAGTAAACAAAGAATATTGTAAAATGTCTGGGCATAACATAGCAATGACATTTAAACAAGTGGTGTCATAAGTGTGAAAAAGATCAGGTTAAATTATTTCAATCTAAAACAAGGATAGATAGAGGAACTGCTTTTCAGTTGTTTCAGTCTTGGTAACGAAAGTTTCGTAGGACACAGGTCGAAGTACTTGCTGCTAGAAGGGAGTGGAAAGGAAAGGCGTGAAGAAAGTGGGAATTAGCAAGAGCTACCCGACTAAAAGTGAGGTCACTGTTAGGAGGCTGAAATTCCTCAAACAGGGATTGTGCTTCTCCGTGGTAAGGCAGACAGGGCTTACAGAGCAGGAAAGGATTGAACACTGCTGTGCTAATAGATGACCATTATGAAATAAGGAGATTACAGAGAACAGAATGATTGCAAGAGGAGTAAAAGCATTCACAGATAACGTACCGTGGAATTTGTATAAACCTCCCAGGTGATCCAATAACGTTTCTAGTGATTTGGACACTGGAAGCAATTCTAGAAATCTGTGGATCACGATGTCAAACACTGGCAGGAAACGCAGGCACACATTTCCAAAATAAATTGGCAGGTACTGGGGCTGGAACTGAACTGGGGGATTGACTTGCTCTGCCAAGCCTTCAAAATACAGCTTTTCAGGGTATTTCTGGAGGGAAAGAATCCAACAAAATCAAAAGCTCTTTCCTTAAGAGCAGTGCATCAAACAGTGAGCATCAACATTGCTTTAAAAAGACACTTCATAACCCTCATCATCAGACAGGAAGGCAGTGAGACGATTTCACCGTAAAGTTTACGACAGAAAATTCAACTCAGTGAAATTATTCAGTTATTACGACTAGCAGATAACAACTTCTTCAGAAAAAACAAAACAAAGTTTCACCACTGCTCAAAGTGGGCACAAAAAAGCATTGAGAGTTTGCTTGTATCTGTTCCACCTCAGAGTCGATCTGTGTTTCAACAGAACACTCCACAGGTACATCCTTTTCTAGCCAGCAGGAGCCACTAAGTTTACAGCAGCATTAACACCTCGGCAATGCCCTTCCCTAAACACATCAGGATACCACGTTCTTGCCCCAGAGAGATGGAAGAAGCTTTGATAATTAGGAGAGAATGTAGGTTTAACTGTTGTTATCAGTCATAAAACACCAGCAGGAAACAACTTCTCCCTGACGCGCAAAAACTGTTCTAAATGAATTTCAGTAAAACCAAGATTTCAGAATTACTGGATCTAGATGAGCAAGAATGAATCTCCAACCAGCTCTTTAGCTGCTTCTCTCTTTGAACATCACCACACTAGAATTTTAACGTTGTTATATAAACAGAGTGATTTTTATTTATTTTTTAAACACTAGCTCCAATGAATTACGACTTACTAAGTAACTCCCAAAACTGACAGAGCTGTCCAGCTATTTACAGGACCAAAGACCCTCTGAGCTTAACTCCACAGAAAGCGTGACACAGAAGAATTGTACTAGCTCTGGTACCTTGTGGTAACTCATATGTTTAGTATGCCAGTCATTCTGCAGCCAGTGCTCCGGGGAATTCTCCTTCACAAAATCACTCACTCGGTTTCTGAAATCGTTAGGCTTCAGTAAAAGTAACTGGATTATGAAGTAACAGACTTGAGCTTCGTTTCCTTCATGGCTACGCATCGCCTTAAACAAAAAGGATCAGAAAAATATGGAATTACAGTTGATGCTGCTGTCTGACTGATAACCCCCGAACATCAGCTGCACATGAGGTACACAGATGCGCACTGAACACACGGTCTCTCAACCGTATTTAAGTGAAGACACACAACACGGGCAGGTTCAATTGCCCCCTGTGAAAAGTTCCCATCACATTTTTTTATTCCACAGGCAGACAGCCTTACAAACTGCCCAGGGGCTGCACATCCTCCTCAAATTCTAGCTTGCTTTGTGCTGTCAGTTCTCTCCTTGAAAATAACCAATTAATGATAACAAAACAAAGATTGCTTCGAACTTCTGACCACTCTGACACATTTGGACTTCCTTTCGAAAAACAAACTAAAATTCAAACAACCAGGCTGACATTAAGATGAAGTTTTAAAATACAAGTAAAGGATAGCTACTGAGGGAAAATTTAATTCTCTCTAGGTAAGATCTGCTTTATTTTGTAGGATAACTTGGGAAGGTAGAAAATGCCATGTTTCCTTTCCTGATGAAACAGGCTGAATTCTGCCCTTCTGATGGGTACAAGGTTTTCCATTTGCTTCTGAATCACGGCATGCCATACTCCTCCTACATCTTCGGGCTGCACAAATCACCGCATAGCTCTGAAGTCAAACCATTAATAACGGTATTTAATAATTCCAATTCAACACTGCCACTACAGAGCCAAGAAAAGCTCCCCCTGAAGATTCAGAGAACTGTAAGACTTCAAGGTTTATGTTGCTTAAAGAAATAATCTATTATTTTATTTGAACACTGAGTTAGCAAATAGTCACTACGGAAAACCATTGCACTTTCAGACAGACTGCCCCTACAAAAGCGACCCAGAAAGCAGACCCTGCGTGAAGAACCGGGATCTCACCTCTGCAGGAGTACTCACCAAACACAGTATCAGCCTATCCAGTGTTACGATGTTGTATTTCCACACCATGTCATTGAGGATCTCAATACACTTATTGAGCTGCTGGCCTCCGGCAGAGGTAGAGAATTCATACACCAGGAAATCGGCAAACGTCCTGACGTGTGCCACCAGAGCTCTGGCCCCGATGCCTTCTAACACTCTAGCAGGGAAGAAGACACACAAACACACACGCACAAGGAGAAAACAAAACCTCTCTGTTACAAGGATGCTCACAGATTAAAAAAGCAACAACTAAACGTAACTGCTCTTAATACAATTTTAATTGGTTTATGTTCTATGGGTTAGTGCGTTGTAATACAACTGTATTAAAAAAAAAAAAAGAGAGAAAAAAATCCCTCCCTAGTTATACACCTCTTAGGACAATCTTCTGCACCTCAGCTTTAATTTTTCTGCATTTTAATAGAATGATAGCATTAGAATACTGGCATTTCCCCACTGCACAGAAAAGCAACACTTGCTGTCATAAATATTAATTGTTTCAACATACCTAACAGGAACTGGAAAGAAAGAATCTATTTTTCACTGCTGGAGCTGATGCTGTTACTGCTGAGAACAAGTAAAAATACTGTACGACTACTACTTATGTAACAATTTTCATCGTAATCCAATATTCGGTTTCTAAGAAAAACATTTGACCTTTACTCATGTATAAAGGCTCGCTAAATAAACGCTCTACTTTTCCTGTTTACTATTTCAGATTGCCTGAAATATTGCCAGTATTAGTAGACTGCTTAACTCGAACACCTCCCATCCTTGCCTCTCATCAGGAATTAATAAAAATTAATTATTAACAAATACATGAGTATACTTAATATTAAGAGTTAATTAATTATTATCAGTGTTAATTTTTATTAATGACTTCATTAAAAAAGGACAAATCAAGCTGTTACTGCACAAGGGCTGCGTCCTCAGAATGGAGGATGCTGCAGCATCAGACGCAGACTCAGACACAGCACATCTTTTAAGCTCACCTATAGCCAATCTGGTTAATGTGATCGGTCTCTAACAACATCTTCCACAGGAGGCAAAGGAAAAGCGGGGGGGAGCCTTGTGCCGAGAAGTGTGCGATTATAGCGGTCTCATTGGCCATGGACTTCCACTTCCGGTATTCTTCCTCCACATTCTTCTTCAAGTTGAAACGGCTTTCCTGAGGTACGTTATTCTGCTTGAAGAATACCTGAAACAAAGTAGGATTTCCTGTGGCTGAGAGCCTGGAATAAAACATTTGAACAGGCTAACTCAAACTCCCACCTGACTGAGCACCTTCTGAGTTCCTGCTTCCTTGTACAATACAAACCGACCAGGAAGCGTTGCTGCCTCACCGTGGCACGCGAGCACGGACTGGTAGGGGCTGGAAGAGACCTCTGGAGATCATCTAGTTCAACCCCTCTGCTACAGCAGGTTCACCTACAGCAGGACCGTGTCTGGATGGGGTTTGAGCATCTCCAGACAAGGAGGATTCACAGTGACTTCACAGTTTTGTCACTAACAAAGCTATGTGACAAATTTTCACGAGAAAAAGATTTCTCCAAATTTTTTTATGTTTAAAAGATCCAGTTTATTACCATCAAAGGACCAGCTGCCCAAACTCGGCCTTAAGAACACCCCAGGAGAAGCTAGTGCATTTCTGAATAACTAGCAATGTTACAATCACGCTGCGTTCTTTAAGGACTTGAGATTAATGTCGCCTCGACAGGAGAAGGGTATGACCAACCAAGAAAAGGCAAAGGATCTTGTTAAGAGAGTCAATTCTCTGTATTTCCAATTACAAAACCATCAGTCTGAAACTATTACCTGCAGAGGAGCTGGAAAACAGCTTAGCGTATGTGACGCCCAGTTATGTGGAGTAAAACTCATGATAGTCTGCAATATATCCTTGCACCAAGTTCCCTGAATCGAATCAGAGCCTGTGAAAAAGTCTAGAAAATGGATTGACGATATTAGAATTTCACACAAAACACCCATTTCTTACTGGTATTCCTTTTGGAGCCACGTGCATTAAGGCTTTGCTAGTTCAACAGGGTTTCCTTTTTGGCCAACTGCTCCCATCCCCTTTCTTTGAATCTTATTTACTCTATAGAACAAGCTGGATGTTATCTTTTTTATGCTACGAACAGTAACAAAATTATTTTTTTAGATTTTGAGCTAAAAATAAAGCAATCATGATTTTGAGATTTTATATTTCATCTCCTGCAATGACAGTATGACGAGCTTTTGCTGATTAACTGATTAGACTTTAAAAAAATATCCTGAGGAAGATAATGACGGTGAAATTGCCGGATTCCGTTTTATATTGCTTTAATAAGGCTGCTCAGCAGTACCTTCCCCAATTAAGCTGTAGAAATAAAACACGGGCCTCATCCCTCCAACCCCAAGTGTTGATTTAACATTAAAGGTTGAGCAAAGGTTAGAAAATAAAATAACCACATTATTAAAACACTGAAATACATGATAAAAGCTTTCCCCTCTCCCTTCCCCCAAAAGCAAACCCACACACTACTTTTTCTTAAAGACAAGCTGAAGAGGGGGTGGCTTCCATGTGAGCAGCACACTTCTTGTCAACATTCCATGGTTTTTTGGGGGGATGGCATGTCCAGTAATTAATCCAAACATTTAAATTTTAAATAATGACCCTGAAGGACAGTAAAAAATAAAAATCCCCTCATCTCTCTGCACCTCTGTACTGCTGTTACCTGTCACATGTGTTGCCCTCGCTAGAGTTAAGATCAAAGCCCTGTTGAGTTCTTCCGATTCTGCAGAAAGAACCGTTTTGGGGTCACTGAGGAATCGTGTAAACTGCGGTTGGACTTCCGAGCTGCCCAAAGCTGTGATGAGCCTCAGAGCGGTACTCTCAACGCTGAAAGAGGAGAACAGGACAGTTAGCAAATAACGTTCATACCGCCGCTTCTAAGATTCCATAAATACCGATACTTCCTCCTTTTTCTGCCTCAAATACTACAAACCCATTTGTTTTGAAAGTGATGTTCTTAACCTTTCGGAAAAGTTTGCTTTTTCCACTGTTTAATAAACTTCTTATCAACTTTTTAAGTACTTCATTTTCAAATAAAGCTCTCAAAAGTTGATTTGGTGAAAATTCCAGGGCCTGAGCCTCTGAAAAAGAGCCTCAAGCCTGTTCAACTTAGAGCCCTCCCTTTCTGGAATCTTCTGAATTTTGTCTAATCCAGAATATGTCGATAAATAATTATATGCAAAAACAGAATAAAAAGGCATGAGTTATGCATGAGAAGTTTTGACGCTGAGTGTCTCCTTGAAGCAGAGAGCACTAAATTGTCCTTAGTAAAAAAAATTAGGCAGTATTGCTTTTGATTAAAAGCACTTGATTTTTCCATGCTCTAGTTGGAAGCACTTTTCACACCAGGTAGTTTGAAGTCATTTAGAAGACTTCTCTAACATGGTGCCTTTGAAATGCCAGTGCCATAGGTTGGTTCACTCCAATCTAGTTGCACGGACTAAGAAATTACCATGTAATTAGACTTCTTTAATAGGAACTGATAATAATGAGGTATCTCTGTCTCACTCACAAGAAATATTCTACTCTAGAGTGAATGGACACTCTTCTCCCCAGATTTTCTGCCACAAACCCCAGACTCTACATACAAAGTGAATCTCACACCCTTCAACTTCTTAAACAGCAAGTTAAACTCAAAGCTTTTCCCTAGAATTATCTGCATATCAACTCCAGAGCTTCGTCAACCAGCTCCTCCAATCTAACTCTCTTTTTGAGACATGACCTGCTGAGATCCCACAAAACAAGACCAGGAGTGGGAACTGCTAATGTCCCATTGGAAACGCAGCTCTCACACAGCTCTCAGCGTATGACGGAGAAAGAGTCTGAGATTACGGTTAGACACGGTAAGCGCCACGCACCACAGATGCAGCTGGTTCTGATTGGTCTGTGGCACAGCAGCCAAGGAGTGAAGATGGCTGAGCAGCTGGACTCGGTAATGAGGCTGGATGTGATGCATCCGGTAGCTGAACATTTCCAGCAGAGTGTGCAAAATTCCCCATGCGTGAGATTTGAACACTGTTGGCAGGAGCTGACCTTTTGAAAGAGAGTTGGTAAAGTAAGTTTTCGAAGCGATGACCCTTTAAAACACAGCTACAGAAGATGCTGTGCACAGATGGTGATATTTAGCTGCAAGTCAGGTATTCGACTTGAGAATTCTGTTACCTCCAAAGAGTGTGTGTGCAAGCGCTGTCTGAAGATGCTGCAAATGTGCAGAGCTCACTAATCTTTTGAATGAACACATACAGCACACACGCAAATTATTTTCACGCATGCAATTAAATATCATTTGCATCTAATTAAGCAACTGTGCCTACGATTTTCCATTAAGCCTGTTTTTGCACAACACTGTAACTAGGAAGGTCCTGACCGTACAAGTGACAGCATAAAGGGACAGCAGCACACTCATCTGGAATTTACCGCAGCACCAGGGCAACCATTGCAATTTCTTTTAGATTACGATAATATATACATGTATTTAACATGCTGCATCTTTAGATCTTCATTTTTACTATGGTCTCTAGTTGCCGTTAAAAGAAAATGCTACTTGAGGAAGAAAAGGAAAAGGTTTTTTTTCTTACTGATAAAGCCTTTGATGCCCAAGGACTCTATTTCCATATAAACCAACAGGCGACTATAGGTTTCCACAAGAGCAGGTGCCAAGGCCAGACTGGATTTTGCGTGAGCCAGCTTAATTACCCTTGTAGCTATGCTATGAATCAGACTGAGGAAAGAGAGAAAGCATTTTTCAATCCGAAACAAAGACACGAAAGTTAAGAAATGTGTTAAGTAACTAAACAGATCTGTACGTGACATGTCCAGCCACAGGAGAGCTTTCCTGGTGATAA
>NW_010410173.1:16033-16958 GCF_000710305.1 Buceros rhinoceros silvestris | reverse complement strand
CTCCTCCTAACACGGAGACTGTGCTGACATGTGGATCAGGCGGATGCAGGTGACTGGTAGCGCACTAGACTTTGGGTCTGTGCCTCGAGCAGTAACGCGATGTGAAATGCAGACTCCTCTGAAGCTCTTAAGTGCACAGCAATTACATAAAATTTGCTCAACTCTTTGCCGTATCTGCTGAAATCTAAGCGAGGAAGAATGTGGCGTTAGACGTTAAGATCGATAGAATCCTCGATAGGCCACAGCGGCTCAATAGCTCTGTGTTTCCTCGCTGGATTTCTTCAGTATTCCCATTGTTGGTTTAAACTTGATAAAGGCAAGGAGATAGCACAGGCGGAAGGCTGGGCTGATTTCCTTCTGCGGAGGGGAGGTTGAACCTGCTTGCCAGCTCGTCAAAATTCATCTTTTTGATCCTGAATATAAGCTAAAGTGACGCAACATGGATTTTTCCAGTGTTTGTTCGGTACAGTTAGACCTTTAAAACCACCAAACATGATCCTCGTTAGGAGGGGCCATCAAGGGCCGCCAATTTCCATCCAAGAGCAGTGTAACCCTAGCACTGGGCACTGATACGCGGCCAACAATGGCAGTATTCATGCTGCTCTTCGGAGACGGAAAACGAGCGACCGACGGGGCTGCCCTTCTGGGTTTGGGACAACCAGGGCTGTGCTCCCTTCCACGTTGATACAGGAAAAGGTATTGGGGAAAAGAAGGAGCTCAGCATTTTTCAGTCCCCAGGCAGAGAAGCGAGGTCCGCTGCTGGCTGCTAGATGATTTCACTGGTGCTGGGAATACTGCAAATCAGACACAGAAGCTGTGTCCAACGTAGCTAATAATATGCTGGACCAAAATACCTTTCTGCTGAACTGATCTAAGCTGCATACTGGTCTTAAACCTTTGTCCCCCCCCCCCCCTCCTCTCTTTT
>NW_010410173.1:10867-15949 GCF_000710305.1 Buceros rhinoceros silvestris | reverse complement strand
TGTAACCGTTTCCCCCCCCCCCCCCCTTTACTCTTTGAGGTCTTATTCTCTATTTGGCAAAGCCCAAACTGATGATTTTGCTCTGGATCAAGCCTGGGTGCTGGGACACCGTGTTTAACCCCCCTCACTCTGTGGGGTTGAAATTCAGACCGGCTTCTGAATGGACAAAGTGATCCGTCTCTCTTTTCCAAAATTCAGCAAATAACGATGGTAACATCATCATACGAAGATATCCTTGCTCAAAAAAAAGTACTTGAGAGGTGGCCAAAGTCACCTTACGCAGTCTTAAAGGAGGTTTTGCAGAAGCATTTTGGAGCAGATCCTGTAGGAAATCTCTCCTGGAAAATGACGATGTTTTGCTTTGCAGTTTATCTTTTATATCTCTCTTTGTGGGGCTAAAAATCTGATTCCACGTGGCTTTGAGCCATCTCAAACAGCATTCAGCATGTTCTGTTTGGTTCGATTCTGCCTGTTGTTTGCTCATGTCACCTTCAGACTCTGCTCTTCGTACATAGTTTTCCCAGGCTCTTCACGCAGTATGTACCTGCCCAGCCTGTGGGTGCACACCTGATGGGTTTAGTTTGATGTCTTTGATTTTGCTCCTCTTCATGTGTAACTGATCTGCTAATGCTACAACTTCATGTAGATGAAGGAGGAAAAATCCCCTTGCTGGTCTTCTCTTACCCAGAATGTGGTTTTTATAAGCATTACCCTCCAAAATACCCGTCTGGGTGTGGACGACTGTCAGTTTTACAGACAGGCTGAGGTAGAACACACCTGCGACAGGCTGCGGAGGGTTTGGAACAAAAAGCAGGAGTTTGTCTCTTGTGCTGTGCCTCTTTACCGCCCCCCTCCTGTTTAAAATTAGGCTTTTTGCTTTTAAGGAAGCTGTTAAATGCTGTATCCACCAGCATTTAAAATCTGTAAAGAAAAGTTTTGGGCTTCAGCCCAGGTAGACCTGGCTCCCGCAACCAACAACGTGGCCAATGCAAGAGAACTTTGGTGGCTTGGGAAGGCAGAAGAAAGCTGCTGGTGCATTCAGAAATGTCCGAAAACCTATTTACAGAGGTGCAGAAGAGCAAAGGCATTGAGCTGGTGTGCGTATATATGGCATGCGTGAGTGAAACATCACCAGCAATAAAACAAACGCTGCAGAAAGTGAAATACAGGCTTGGGTTTTCAGGAGAGTATGGAATGAAGAACGTTATGATCCACAGAGGGAAGAAATCCACCCTGCAGATTTTGAGTAAACCAGCTCCAGTGTCTTCACAGCAGTAAACTAACTTTTGGGAAAGACTAAGTGGAGAGGAAAATCTGTGCTGAGAGGAACAGAGTTTGGCAGACTGGAAGTAAGAGTCCGAGTCAACAGAAACATCATCAAGGCACTGCTGGAGAGCACAGGACTGTCACAAGGCTCTGCAGCCAGCGCGCAGCCAGCACGGCTGGAAAGTGCAGCTTTCGTATGAGTTGGGCCTGGAGGAGAAAAGGTCTGGTGGTCTGGGGTATAGAGGTAAAATACCTGGAAGGAGCTGAGATCCTGAATTAATGCCCTGGTTTAAGTACAGCGTGAAGGATTGATGTCTCTCTTCTTGCTGAAGCTGAGAAGATGTGGTGAACACTCTCTTCTTCACTTTACTGCTTGGGAAAGGCAAAATAAAATCTGTACGAACAGCCCATCGGAGAGGTCACGATTCTGAACCGTCCAAGTGCCTCGGCTTTTTTGCGCTTGCACGAACTGCCAGATCTTTGGGAGGATGATTTGCAAGAGGAGACAAACTGCCTGCAGAGAGGTTAGAACTGGGGACTTGCTGAATCTGAGCAAAAGCTGCTCTGCGGCTGCCTGAGGCGCTGAGGAGAATGATGTGAGGGTAACTGGAAGGGATCAAGGGGCAACAGCAAGAGGAGCATGGTTGGGGGTGACTGAAAGTGTCCTTCGGATGCTGCAAAGGCTTATTTCTAAGCCCCCCCGTGCAAGGACATTCGTTGTCCCTGGAAAAGCCAGCCGTGCTGTGGACGTGCAGCCGTGCACACATGAGGTGGCTCATGCAGGGACAGCTGAGAGGGTGTCAGGGTCCATCAAGAAACCAAAGGATGTGCACGTACCGTGTGCCCCCAGACAGGAGGCTGCTCCTGGGCAGCCTTTCCCCAGGGTGCTCAGCAGTGCCGGAAGCAGCCGGCTGTGCATGGGCAAGAGAAGTCTCGTGCTTTGCCTCAAGCCCTTTCTTCAGACCTTATCGCTGTGCGATCATCGTGTCTGGTTCTCGGTGTGGCCTGGGGTAGCTGTCAGCAACGTACGGGCCAGGCTCAGTGGCCAGGGGTGTGAGCTCTCTGCTGTTAGTGGAAACCAGAGCTTTTGCGCAGAGACTGGGATCTGAAACAACGTGAGGGAGGGAAGAGAATCTGATGATGGGATGGGATGGGATGGGATGGGATGGGATGGGATGGGATGGGATGAAATAATCTTCCCTGCGGACAACAATTTCCCTTCTTTCAGCAGGTTTGGGGCTCAAACATCTGGCGAAAGGAGAGTCAGCTGGAGGAAGGGAAGGGCATGAACATCTTCCCTATACGATTCCTTGAACGGGAGCAAATGTTCGTGTTCTGTTCAGACCAGGCTTGCACAGGATCTGACTTCACAGAAAGGTGTGTGGGTCATAGCCTAATGAATAATGTAAAGGGAAGAAAAATCCTCTTTGGCAGCTCATTGGCAAAAATCTTTATCAGCAATTTTTTTGAACTTGGTCTTTTCAGCACCCATCAAAATCTTGAGCTCTAACTCAGTTTAGACTGATGAAAAGATTTTCGATTTGCATCTACAAACACATAGAGCTGGCCTGTAAGCGTGAGGTCAGCGTTTTATTAGCAGTGATGTGTTGGTTATGGCACAGCCTGTCGCCCTCTTGTGGGATTTATACTTTCCTCTTGTTGAAGTCTGGGGAAACGTCCCTTAATTTGTAGTCTGGGAGAATGGGATGAATTGTGAAATCTCAAAAGTGTACTTTAATTTCTCCATTAATATAATATCGTCCTAGTCATTAATCACATCACATTAGCAAAACATGCTCTCGACTGTGAAGATACTTTGTCTCACATTCTTCTCCCTCCCCCAGTTTCTGCCATTAATCTTAAAGAGTTTTTCCTCTCCAGCCTTTCAGATTAGCGAGGTAAAGTATTCGTTAATGCATTGGAAAAAACAAGTTAGGACTCTCAAGCACTATCTGGAGCGTCCCGCGCCGCAGGAAAGGGGCTGGGACAGCTGATCGACGTGAAGTTTAGTGCTGTCTGAGCAGAGAGATGGAGCAGGTGTTCCTCACGGTCAGGGATGTGCTGCTGGCAGAGGATGTCCCAGGGGTGTTCTGGTGTCCACATGGCAGGGAACATCGGCCAATCGGTGCCACTGATGTTAGGGACCTCAAGAAGTCTCAGCTAGACAGGTACGACGGCAGCTCTGTTCCCTGTGGTGCTCAGTGGTCCTTGTCTAACCTGGGCAGGGAGACTCTAGTGAGGGCAAGGAAACCTCTCCCCATGCCTCACCACCCTCACTGTGAGGTTTTGTTCCTGTCTAGCTTGAGCAGGCTTTGCTGTAGCAGATGTGTTCACTTCTCTGTGAACAGGCTGAGTAGGTTGTCCCTTGGTGATCTTTAATGAATTTGCTCTTTCATCCTGTCAGAAAACGTCTGTAGGTTGAATAGCTCCCACTCATTAGACCTTCCTCTGTAGGTCATGGGTTTCAGCGCTCCTTTCTCTTTTGCTTACTTTTTGACACGTCTCCTTCTTTGCTGCTTAAGCCTCCCTCTCTCTCCTGTTCCTGTCCTGCCCAGTCCTAAGGCGATGACGTGGGAGGATGTGAGCGCCTACAGGGCAAGAGGCTCTGGGAAGCAGAACAGGGGTGGGCAGAGGTGAGAAAGCAGTAGGAGATGGGGGCAGGTGGGAGGAAGAGTGTGTGTGAGGCTGAAGGACTGGGGAAAGCACAGAGAGTCCTGTTCAGGCTGTGCCCTGATCCTCTGAGAATTCCTTTGCTCTGCAGCAATCAGCGTGGGTGTGATGCTCACCAGCCCGTTTGGTCGTAGCTTAGATCCTCAGCACCTTCCGACCTTCCAGGATGCCTGAGTAGGTTCTCAGTTTCTTGCACAAGCTACAAGACCACAGCGAGAGCCTTTCTCCAGCTGTGGGTCCGGATAACCCTCTAGTGAGCCTGTTGCCTGCTGGGTGGATCCCAATCTAAAATTATTTTAAGCATACATGTAAATTTAGGCATGTGAATAACCCAACTTGCATTCGGGTCGTGTTTTGGGGCTGGGCCATGGTAGAAAGCTGGAGAGCTTTGTGGACAGGACCGAGGCATTCGCGTGCTTGTTCAGATACATTCTTGATTCATGTGTTTGGCTTTCCCAACACTGAGCCATGGCCGCTGCTGTTTGTCAGAGCACAAATTAGTCTTGAACAGGGAGTTTCGTAGCAGGAACGTTTTGTGTGAAACTTCAGTGATGAAAATTTTTACTGTTTTAAGAAAAATTTTTACTGTTTTAAGAACAGAATCAGTCCAGTGAGAACTAAGGAGCTTGAAGAAAATGGAAGAGAAAACCAGAGAAAACTGCAGAAAGGCATTAACTCCCACTGATTTCTCAATTTATCAATATTTTCAATATATTCAATATATATTTCAATATATATAAATATATTCAATATTTGATATTCAAAACCAAGATTTGAAGGAATAAAAATCTGAATTTCGAGTACTCCAGGATGAAACACCCAAGCACTTTTAATATTTGAGAAGACGTCCCTGTATCCCAGTGAATCAAAAGCATTGGGAAAGCAGCACCTCGCAGCCTGATTGCAAACATTTTGCGCGGCGGTGGGGAAAAGGGGGGAAATATATTCAATATTTGATATTCAAAACCAAGATTTGAAGGAATAAAAATCTGAATTTCGAGTACTCCAGGATGAAACACCCAAGCACTTTTAATATTTGAGAAGACGTCCCTGTATCCCAGTGAATCAAAAGCATTGGGAAAGCAGCACCTCGCAGCCTGATTGCAAACATTTTGCGCGGCGGTGGGGAAAAGGGGGGGGTTTCAC
>NW_010410173.1:4724-10716 GCF_000710305.1 Buceros rhinoceros silvestris | reverse complement strand
CTGCGTTACCCAGCTGTTATCACGGCGGGGTTTGTGGTAGATCTCATCTCACATTCTTTCCTGCTGGCTGTGGATCCCTGTCTCTCCCTGCTGAGGACGTTTATCTCTACGCTGATGCAATTTTACAGCTCTGATTTCTGCGGCCGAGCAGACTGCTTGGCTCCGTGGTGGTTGGCAGAAACTGGTCACCGAGAAGGAAACAGGTAGAAGTTGTGTTTATTTCTCAGGTTCATTATAAATCCCTCAAACTATTGCCTGTTCACTCATGAGATATGAAGATTCCTGGGTACAGCCCTAATCCCACAACCCAACTTCAAGATTCCCTAGAAACTGCTGTTACTAATTTAGTAGAAAAAAGCGAAGTTATTTCACAGGTGGCATCTGGTAGTATTTTGGGATGGTTTTACATTTCCTGTCCATATATGTATCGACCACGTGTGTAATGTTTTTTTCCCCTGTTGAACTGACCACTTCCAGCCCTCCTCCATGGACTCACGTGTGTGCCCACAGCCAGAGCGTGTGAGCATGTCACAGCTGCTGACGTAGGGTCCTTCATTCTGTGTGAAAATCACTTGATCCGAGTGTTTGATTAGGAGCTCAGCTCTGCAGAGAGTATTCAGACCAGTGTTCAGATGGGCTTTCACCAAGGAGGAGGCTGAGCTCTGCCATTGTCACTTCTACACATAATGTCTGAACCCTTGTCTCCAGCTTGGTTTAATGTTGGTTCCAGAAGTGAAGGGAACTCGCCGAGAACAGCCACGGCTCCCGGCAGGTGTGCTCAGAATTGACTCGTTACTGGAGATAAGGCACAGGTAGGACACGCTGCTCATGGGTCCCTGGGGGCTGAGCGAAGAGATGGGGCTGAGCACAGAGTCTGGGGTGTAACCGTGCTGGTGAGGTTCACTGAGGGTAGCTCCGCTCCTCCCTGTGGCAGATGACTGATTAGGATCAGTCAAAGACACTCCCCAATCACTGCCAGCAACCGATCCCTCTCCAGGGACACAATCTCCTGCCATGTAAGTCGTTTGGAGAGGGGCGGGGAGGGGAGGGGAAGGGCACAGAGCAAGTCCTACAGGTTGGGAGCACATGGGGACAAAGACCCTGCCGAATCACTGCCAGCAACCGATCCCTCTCCAGGGACACAATCTCCTGCCATGTAAGTCGTTTGGAGAGGGAGGGGAGGGGAGGGGAAGGGCACAGAGCAAGTCCTACAGGTTGGGAGCACATGGGGAGTTGAGCTGCTCTGTCAAAAGGACAAGCTGACACAGGGACAAATGGGACCTGCCGGAGGCATGTATAGCTAAAGACGTGCTGCCTTACTCCTTTAGAAGAGACGCAAGAACTGACCTCAGAGGTTCCTTCCTGATGACTTCCTCTGCACACACGCTGAACTGAGAAGAGCAGACCTGGGTGGAAAAGCTGAGCGTCCTCGCTGCTGGGAGCAACCTAAGCTACCGTGGTACAGAATGTGATGCAGCCATGGATACCCTGGGTGGACAGGAGAGTTCCTGGTGGTGACCAGATCACCGAGACTCAGGATTGGCCATCCAGTTGGAGGAGCTGCATCTTTAACATGTAAGTCGATCCCTTTGTGGAACAGATTTTTATGACAGAAGTCTCCGTGGTGGCTGAGAGTGAGGTTTGCTGGTGAAGGGGGTAGACTTAGATTAGATGTGAGGAAGAAATTCTTCACCATGAGGGCGGGAGGCACTGGACCGGGTTGCCCAGAGAGGCTGTGGGTTCCCCATCCCTGGAAGGGTTGAAGGCCAGGTTGGATGGGCCTTTGCGCAACCCGGTCTAGGGGAAGGTGTCATAGGTGCTTTAAGGTCCCTTCCAACCCAAACCTGTCTGCGAGACTGAGGCAAATACAGCTGGGGTTTTGTAGCTCTGTCGACAGTCTCCCTTCTCAGGGACTCGTCGGCTTTCACTCCACCTCGCCACGAGAGCAAACAGCTGGATCAAATCCGGACTGGCCGTCTTTGCACTCGGATCCTCAAAGTTTATCTCAACCTCTCTCATAAAGGTTCTTTTCAGCCAGCTTGGGAGCAGCTTAAAAGAAAATTAAGGAAACAAAGATGCAATCTTGGAGTGATCATAATGAGACCTTCCAGTCTCAAACTTTCTCATTAACTTGCTCCAAACGCAGGCTTCAAAAATCACAAAAGGATTTTCTCTCACAGCCCATAAATAGCCTGCGCTCGGAGTATGCCACATTGTCCCGGTCTTCTTGGCCTGTTCCCAAAGCAGCTTCTTTTCGCCTGCTACAGTCGATGGGAACGAGATTGTAGGAAGAACAAAGTACAATTTTTCCAAAGGAAATAATAAATCTGCTGTGGGCTTCAAAGGAAACGAAGAGAATCAGCAAATGATAATTCATTATTTTTGTGTTAAGAATGTAGGAAGAACACAGATGTTATTTTGGATCATTAACAACTATAAAGACATGCAAAGTATTTCCCCATGGCTTTTCCCCCCTTCTTTTGTTTGTTTTCTTATTTTGATAAACTTTAACCTTTTTTTACCCTGTATATTAAACATGGCAAGATTACATCACAGTTCTGCCGTATTGCCAGTGTGGTAGTCTGAACAATTACTGCTGAATATATATATATATTTCAGTCTGCTTGTCATTCCACCGTTTCATATTTTATCTCCTTAACGTATAAGCCCAGAGAAGACATCCAGCTGAAAAGCAAGTCCACCTGTAAAACAAGGGCAACAGGTCATATGGTGAAGTTGCTGACATTAGACATCCAGTAAGTTTGACCTAAAAGCAAGAGACAAACCCCAAGATGTTCTAGATGATTAAAAAAATATTAATCCGTGGGTGGAATTTAGCTAGAGGGAAAAAATAGAGATGTTTGGAATTTGCTTTTTTTCTTTTTATGGCCTAATCCAGGCAGAAGTTGGTGGGAGAACAATTAATTTCCCGTTTCGGTGGCCATGGGACAGGGTGCTAATGAAGTCAGGGCTCTAGCTTCAACCTCAACATGGGCTCTTTGCACGGATCACGTGATCCTAGCGACGGCTGGATCTGTCCCCAGACTAAAGAGTTGTGTGTGATGCTGGCAAAGGGGCAGGTTTCAGGAGATTTCTGCCATTCCCACAATCTTGCAAAGTCCTTTAGGGGAAAATATTGCACATTAATCTTTTTTTATTTTTGGAGCGCGAGAGGAGCAATTGGAGCAAATGTGTGGACACATACCCCAGCAGCTGTCTGACCTGCGATCAGTGAAATGATTACTGATATTTTTTAGTAACACGGCGAAATGGCCAAAGGAAGAGGCTGGCGTTCAGCTCGCCTGGTGTTTTGCTGCTTTCTCTGCCCAGCTCGTTCGAGCAGGCTGGTGCCACTTCCAGGGGCAGGAGGTGTCATTGCACGTGCACCTATTTTTGCTATTTCTTCCATGTCACGTTTCCACCACTTTGTTGTGCATTCTGCTGCTTATCTCTGCACCTGCTTAAAGACTTTTCCCCCGAGGGAAGAATATAGAACTTGTCGGTTTAGCTCCCTTTGATATTTTCTTTTAAATCCATTTTTTCCCCATTTTAAAAATTTTGTCTTGGCTGTGCGCTCTACCTACTCACACTGAGGACTTAGAGGTGTTTCCCCTGTGCTTAACCAAGGACCCAGCTGTTACAAACAGCCAGCGATGAATATCAGAAATCACTGGGAACCTTCTTCAGACCATCTTTTCTGCTCCTATGAAACCAAAAGGATCATCTCCAGAGATCTCAGATGTTTTGAATCTGGATGTCACGGTGCTTTTGCAAATGGAGAGATGTTCCTCGTGTAACTTTTACCCCAGAACATTGTGCTCGGTAGGAGCGGTGATCTCCTGGGTTTGCTTGCTCCTCTGGAAGGGACGGTTAAAAAAACACCCAAACAAAAAGGTGTGATGTGGTAATTTTGTGAAACGTTGTGGTATTTATCACACAACCGAGATGCTCCCTAGGACACACACGTATAAATGTGCACAAATGGGCTATGGGTAACTCTAGCCCATCCACTCCTTTTCAAATGCAGGGTCATCGTTCATCTGTACTCGTGTAGCTCCGTGCAAAAGGCACGGCCATCCAACCGGTCAAAACAGTTTTATCGCTCACATCACCCTGAACTACAGGAAATCCCACCTGTTTGCTTCCTGTTTCTCTAACAAATCCATGAAAAGTTTTCAACATCTTCTAATTTCTTTTTCCCGTGTTGGCTTACGCTGGCGTTTCTAAGATACTGACCAAGCAAAGGTGATGAATTTGATTTCCTCACCCAATCCCAGCAGACACTGCAGTTTGCTTTCTATCTTCTCCCTATCTCCTGAGTTGGAGATAGCGTTGATCTTCGCCGAGCAGGTTACCGAAGGAATTAATGTGTCCTTGCCCCATGCTGGGGGGGTGAGGTGACGCTGCTATATCCCACTGCTGACCCCAGCAGTATCAGGAGGCTTCATTAATTACCTTTTGTGCTGTGCCTTGACAGACCCTGATCAAAGGCATATAAACCAGTATTACGGCGATGGTACACGAATTTTAGTGTCAAGATACTGCAATGCTGGCCATAAAGAGGAAAACCAGCCACAAACCTTCTACTTAAAGTTATCAAATGATCTTTAGGATCTCTCCTGGCAGGTGTGGCTGAATGCAGGCATGTGTTTGCATTTTCACCCAGCTGCGGGAGAAAGAGTTAATGGAGCACGGAGCTATCAGGTTCATTTCCAATTTTCCACCAGACTGTAATGAAACGCCACAGTGCCTCACGCAAAACCTCTCATTAGTCTCCTTATTAGTTTTCACTCTAGTAAATAAACTAATGTGCTACTAGCAGTTAGTAATGGCTAATCAGGGGCTCTTTCATGTCTGTCACTTTTCTCCCTGCTCTTTGTGGAAAAAAAAAAAAAAAGCCAAAAAAATGCCCAGCATAGGGGAGAAAAAAGTAACCCTTTTCTATTCCACTAATTTTCTTCTTTTAAAAAAAAAACCTTTTTTTTTTTTGTAATGGTTCTGTGCTTTTTATGGGTGCTGCTACTCCAGAAGTGAACCATCCTTCATCTGGCAGCAAGGTTCCAGACTATGGTTTCTACGGTTGATGCCCGCCTCTGGAATTCCTTTCCTGGCTCAGAGGTGCCTCCTGCCAGAGCCTGGCAGCAAAGGGAAAACATGCCCTACGTTGTTTGCTGAAGAGTTGTTCTCGGTGGGTACAATGGGTGCGCTGAAGCCACAGTTTGTAAATTGTGGAGCCTGTTGTTGGAACATGCCATGCGCCTTCAGTGCCTTCTGTTGTGTAGCTGGGTGTGAGTGTTTTAGAATCACAGAATCACAGAATGGTTTGGGTTGGAAGAGACCACGTTATTCCTGCCCCTGCCATGGCAGGGGCACCTTCCTCGAGACCAGGTTGCTCAGAGCCCCGTCCAGCCCGGCCTGGGACACTGCCAGGGAGTGGTGGCTGCTGCTTGGCTAGAGCTTGTGCCTTGCATTCCCTGCTGCCTTGGCCACCTGATTATCTTTTTATATTTAACTTGCATTGTCCATGGGCTAAAACCTTACGAGAAGAGTTTGGGCGTGTCCGTGCTTCTGCTGTGGCACAGAACCCTGCACTGGCTGATTAACCCAATCAACAGAGCACGGCAGGTCCCTGAGGATGTGGGGATTTCCTCTGTCACTTGACCACGGATCGTTTTAAATCTCCTGTTCCCCTTCCCCCGCACTTAGTTCTCCATGTTCACTACCCCTTTGTCCTTGAAGAACCCTGACTTCTTTCCTCCAACGTTTCTTTACCTGGCCATCTTTCCGTAACCCTTACCTCATTCTTTCCCGTGATATTTTCTAGTTTATTTTGAAGTATCGAGGCTGGTTTTATTACACCAGTTGGGTGTTACGTTTCATTCTATTAAGCCATCCTCTCTCAGAGGGATGTCCAAAAGGAATCGTTTTGGGAATTTTTGAGAGTTATGTGAGTATTTGAGAGTTACCATGGAAAATGAGGTGATGCTGAACC
>NW_010410173.1:0-4623 GCF_000710305.1 Buceros rhinoceros silvestris | reverse complement strand
ACCGGTATGAAATCTTTTTCTTTTTGAGATTGCTTTGGTGGTTGAGGTGTTAGACTGGATGCAATGAGAACAAAGAATTCATCAGGTTTTTCTCTCTCTGCAAGTTATTTAAACCAGGAAGTCTTAAGTCCAGTGAAGGATTTGAGAATGCCCAGTGTGTCCTGTTCTTCATAAAATGCTGTGATTTAGTAGTCTGATCCCAGTTTTACTAATTTCCAAGTGCTAAAGACCAGTAACGCCACAGCTATTTACCTTAAATCCCATTGTGGGACTGGAAAATTCACCCTTCCCGATACCTCAGAGAGATACCTTCCCGATACCCTTTTAGACTGCTCATTCCGTCTTCTGGCTCTGAGTATCTGCTGAACGTTATTAAATGTTGTCAATTAGGTCACTAATTCCATACGAAACCAAGGACTGTTTGGGCACGCAGGAAACTGAACCTTTCATTTGTAATATGACTAGAAGACACCGAGAGCTTGGAATACGTCTCCAAGGTATTGTCCTTGAATCTTCTGTCAAATAAGACAATCTGGCAGAATATTGGTAGCAACTGAACTTGGAGTTTCAAAACTCAATACTTTTGTGTTTCTTTGGTCTAAAGTTTAATGTTGTCGTCCCTGATTTTGAACTTTTTCTTGCTGAGACTGGCGGCGTTTGAGTGGTCAGCCCACCAACACCTTAGTTCCCTGAGCTCTGTAGGAAGCAGAAGACAGCTGGAGGGTTATAATTTGGACAACTTCTCTGTGTCAAGACCCTCTCCTATATCTCCGGAGATTCGGTTCCCAGCAACAAGCAAAATGGTCATTATAACGTATCCAGAGTTCGGATACCTGGAAGCACTGTTGTGTTTCACCACCTCTTTAGAGTCTTTTTCCCCAAGAGAAGGCTGGAAGGCTGTGAAGCGTGTGAGCACCTCTTTTGTACAGCCTGGTCATGGATATCCAGCCCGAATTCCACCAAGCCCAAAGGTTAATGATTTACTTGCGCTTTGTCTTCCAAAACCTCGGTCAAAACCCGGGAGGTTTTAGGCCGTGTGCCTTCTGGGGGCTTATTCGCAGCTGCAGCAACTGAGCTGTTCTTTAGAAGCACCAAATGCTCTTGGCAAAGCTTTAGTGAAGATATAAAGGTGATTAAAAGCGGCAGAAGGCTTTTAAAATGGGATAGAACAAAATTTATTTTAGACACGTTACAGCTGATGCTGCTAGTGGAGAACTATAAATAACGACGATAAGCAACACTTTACAGGAGAGTTACTGCTCCGAGACACAGAGGCAGCGAGGCTCAGCCTTGTGCCTAGACTAAACGAGGTCGAGGTGGACACAGCGGGTGAAATGACAGCAGTCCCAGGTTAGCTCTTTTCGCGGTGTTTATGGGGAATCTGAGGAATCTGGTCTAGCAGCGAGAAGCGCCGCAGATGCCCGCTGCTGCTTGGGTTCACTCTGCGCAGCTGAAGACACGGCTTTTATGTTCCCCAGCCATGAAGCGGTCGTTCATCAACCATCACAAGCAAGCGGATGAATAACACGCATTGAATGTTGGCACAGAAACCGAGGGTGCGCTGAAGACCCTCTGAAATAGCAACGTGTTTTCATGCCTGGCCAACTAGGAAGTGTCTGAAGACATGAAAATGTACATCTATTTATAGCACACAAGGGCAGAGTCACAGCACTGGCAGCCCCCCCAAAGCCCCCAACCATTCCTGAGGGACCAGATGTCACTCGTTCATTCGCCATGAGGACACGACCAGGATTTGCTATCAACAGAACCAGTGTGGCCGGCCAGTTTTGTCTGCAAGTGTTAAGTCTTTCATGTAATCTGTTAAATTAATGAATTAATAATATCCGGCCTTTGATGCTTCAAGATTCCCCAGTTTCACTTGTCTCACACCGCAGCACTTAATGGGACTGTTGTGGTCAACTGCTGCTCATGAGCCTGCCTTAAATGTCACACACCGGTGCTCAAACTCGCAGCAAAACGGGATGCTCGGATGCGGTGAGCAATCCTCCGTAGGAGATGAAATAAATGCCTTTCACGATAAATTACCCAGCCCTTTGGTGGCTAACACCCATTAGTGCTCTAATCCTCAGGTCTGCGTGGCACTCTTGAAACGCTTTACAATTTATTTCATATCTTACGTAATTTTACGAGTTATTTTAACGATGGGTTTATGTACCAGGCTGCCTGCAATAGCTCCGTACGCGCTCTGCAGTCAGGTAGGTATCTTCCGCGGGGTGAGTTGGAAGATGATGATTCATCTAAAAGCTTTTCAATTAGACATTGTGCCCTCATAATCACCCTAGAGAAACACGAGGCTTTTGTAACCTTCACCAGGCTTACAGCCCGTATAATCCTGATAGTCTTGTGGGATTTCTTACCCGTCCTTTTAGACTTTTCATTTTCACGATGCCGTCTTGTAGCCATGCTGCTCCTTTTGTCCTCTCTCCAGAAAGCTCCTTGTCTGCGTTGTTGTGATTGATTCACTGGGATGATTCACAAGGACTGAAAGCTCCAGCCCCGGGACTCTGCTCCTATTAATGGTATTCGTGGGAACAAATATGAAAATAGTTACTTATGTCTTATTAAATCCCGTGGATCAGGCTGGGGCTTTTCGGTCCGATTGACGATCTTTGAGCTGCGTCAGAAGCTCTGTCCCAGGGTGTCCGCCCTCTGTTAGCAGCCCTCAGGGTCTGTTCTACTCCCTTAACCATGTTTTTCTCCCTGAAAAGGAGATTTCTTCCTCTACCCATGTATTTTTGGGGTAAGGCTGGCTATCACCTCAGTCCATAGAGGACCACGGGTCCATAGAGGACCTGCAGTGCCACAGCCAGTTTTACGGCCACCTCCCAGTGCAAGCTGTGAACCCAGCAACTAAGCCCAGTCAGATGCCCGCCCTTGGTCCAGGCACTGCCCTGGATCTAGCTGGGGCTGCCATAGCTTCCTTCAGCCATGGGCTTTCAGGCTCCTGTCCTCTCCATCCAAGCGCTGCCTGCTCAGAACCAAGCTCTCTGCCTCCACACCCAGCCCTGACTAAGATCTCAATGCCCAGAGCTGGCATCTGCCTTTCAAATCACCTTTCTGAGCAGCTCATTGGCCAGAAACACCCAGCAGCATGGCCAGGAGGGGGATCTTACCCTGCAAGCTTTGGTCCTCAGTCCCTTAAAGACTCTCCTGGACCTCTGTATTTACTGCCTGTTCCCTAGATTATTTTCCAGCCATTACTTCAAGTCCTCCTTCAGCCTTTATCTGACTTGTGGCATACAGTGGTCTTGTCTCTTGTTTTTGTGACAGAGTCAGTATTTCTCCTGCAAAAACTCTAGGGCATCTATAAAATGAATATTTATATTATAGGAGCCCTAAGAGGAAAACATGGACCTCTCCTAGATGCCGTGTAGGTAAATCATAAGCAGTAATATTAATATAATAATAAACAATTAATTCAAGAATTTGGTCTGACTTTGCAGCCATTCTCCCTTTGACGTGGGAGCATACACGTGGCAGCGCTCAAAACCCAGGGACAAAAACATCTTAGGAGCTTGTCTGTTGTAGATGATATTCCCATAAACACTGCAAAAGGAAACGGGGAATGGAGCAGGAGAGACCGGTGATGCCATGCGGGGCTCCCGCCGAGCCCCTGCTCCTGATTTGTGTGCTGGGGTGGCAGCGGGGAGCAGGTTGTGTAGCTTCTCCCATCAGCAAGAGCATTCCTGGCTTTACTGACAGCTTTCAGCTGGCAGCCAGTGCTGGTTTAATACTAATGCCTTTTTGATGAACTGTTGCTTCCTCTGTTTTGAATACTTCCTGCATGACTAATTAATGTCCCAATATGAATTAAGTGGTGTCGTTAAACTTTGCACTAGTATGGGCAAACAGCTCTTCTTCAGGATTTTGTCTAATCTGCGCATTCTCAGGGACGGGGCATTGCTTGTTATCTAAAAGCCACTTAACTGAGCTACAGTGTGATGTCACGCTTCCCTAAGTGCGTGTAGGTATTTGTGTGCACCCTGTTGAGAAACAGACTCGAGTACAGTGACATATGTGTAATTACATTCTTTTAACGATAGCAAAACCCACTTCAAATTGGCAAGAGATGAAAACCCGCAGCCTCATATATGGAGTTTTGCTTGGGTAAAGCGTTCTGTAACATCACGCTGGGAGAAACCAGCGTGATTCATCGCTGGAAAGACACTCCCAGCTGGAGCGGGGTTACAAACCACTCTCCACTGACCCTCGCGAAGAGCCGCACCAGCTCCTCCGAGCAGAAAAGCTGCGGGGAATACGGTAGCCCGGCAGCCAGGGGTGCTTGTATTTCGTATTTCGATGGTGCTGCTGAGGCGGGATGCGATTCCTCGCCCCTTTTGGCTGCTCTCCCCAATTCCTTGTGCTTTTGAATTCACGCTTTATCGTCCGTAGTGGGTTTTTTTTCCCCCCTGAAACAAAGACGACTTGTGCAAGAGAGTAGAATAACAACGTAACTGTTTGATATGTATATATATGCGTGAAATAACCCAGCATCCCGTTTTTAATGAAGCACGACAGAAAACTAGAGCTCAGCACAATCCGTGCCCGGCGAAGATCCTAATCTTCCCTTCCCGGCAGAGGAGACGCCGCAGCGGGCACAGC
>NW_010410172.1:0-243 GCF_000710305.1 Buceros rhinoceros silvestris | reverse complement strand
CACAGAAGAGATCCAGACCTGCGTCATACACAATTTCTTACGTAAACAGGGGTGGGGATGTTCGACCTCTTGGCGTGACCAGTTACAGACAAAAGAAAATGCTCCTTTACACATGGATACAGACCAAAAGTGTAGGCTTGAAGCTGCCTGAGATGAAGAGCAACCACTCCAGGCTCCTTTCCCCGTGGAGACTGATCTCCTCACGGGATGACGGAAGGTAGAAGTTACTCGGTGGCCCCCCGG
>NW_010410171.1:103187-119791 GCF_000710305.1 Buceros rhinoceros silvestris | reverse complement strand
ATCGTCTCTCGTGCTGTGATGTTGAGATAGTGCCCAACCCAGCCATAGTCTTAACGCAGATGTGAAGGGGCTCTTGGTGAGACATTGACGTGAAAGCTCTGAATGTCTGGAGTTGTGTATAAAAATCTACATTTGCTTAATCTCTTAGGAATTGTAGAAGGCATTTTAAAAAATGAATTCATGAGAAATAGGGAAAAATGGAATTTGTTAACCTAATATTTCTCCAGTGTTGCAGCAGTCAGAAAGACATTTCTTGAGCATGTAGAAATCATGGTGTATTGTTTATATGTTTCCATTTTTGTTGTATGACTTTAGAATGATTTTTAAAAAAAAATCTGTCCGTGTAATTGTGGTCATGTGTCTTAAACTACGGTTCGTCAAATACTTGAAGTTAACTTGGGATGCACTCTTGCATTTTTTCAGTGTTTCTGCACGGTCTCACTAACCTGAAAACTCCTGAAGCTATAGCAGGCCTGAAATAACTGGATATTTATTTGACTGAATATTTCAGTCCATACATAGGTTCTGTATGCTTTTTCAATATTTATTTTGACATTTTTCCTTAAAATCATAAATCTTTCAAGGAATTTAAAATAAGAGAAGGACTTCTGTGCAACTCTAATAAGAGCTGATAATAAAAATGACATAAAATACTCTCCCATAATTATTCACAACCTTATCAAACTAGCTACATGAAAACCTCCAAATATTTTAGATAAATGGGTTTGGATCGTGTTCTGTGCTTGAATATTTCATTTTTCAGGATTTGGAAGTTTTTCAGCCCTGCTGATTACATCATAGTAATGTTTGAGTATTTTCCTTTTTCTTGGGAGGAAGAGGAAGAACTACAAGCGTGCCTTGGCATAGTTTTGTAGCTCTTCCCTTCTCAGAAGTGGCCAAGCTAATAAACCATAGGAAAAGGAACATTGATTTAACTATCATTGGCATTTGAAAAACACGTTTAGAAAGAATCATTATTTATGTTTTATTTCCGAATTATAATATGACAAATGTTCTATGAATTTAACCAGTTTAACCTCTAATAAAACAAACTGTTGTTGACTTTAAAATATTCTGTACCGCTAATATGTTTTTTCTATCAATTCCTTCCTTAATTGACTGCTCTGTTTCTGCCTGCCTCCCATGGCAGTCTTTTCTCTGTAAAAGGACCCATCTGTCTAAGGTAGAGAAATTCAGTTGCTATGTATTGATTGCCCTGTCTGCATGTAGTTAACTTGCAGAGGCTTTGCTAATCATTTATCTGTCTTGTTTAACTTTACTTTTTAAATATTTTTTTTCCTCCAGAAATTCATTTTCTTTTTTGTTTGTACTTGTGCCAGACAGCATGATCTCTTGTTTGTAACCCTCCTGAAGGAACATAATTTCTGTTTTTGTGGAAAAATTTGTAAAACTTTTGATTTGTACCATTGTTACAATCTTCTAAACAGACTCTGGATTCTATCATATCTTCCCATTTTTTGATGATATTCAGGAAATAATAACCTTTTTACTGTGTTCTGTTTTCATTTCTAATCAGGCTAGAATTTGAGAGACAACAGCGAGAGGAGCTTGAAAAATTAGAAAGTAAAAGGTAACGTTATTCTCCGTAGTCTCTATGTGTGTGTGTATATATACACAAGCTGTAGCCATATTTAAATCATTAATTTGGTATTGTGGTGTTACTCAATACACAGAGGATCCTGATACAAATAATTTTATTTTGTTTTGTCATTCATGCAGATTCTGGTTATTTTCTTGCTGTTCATTTTTATTGATTAGTAACAGATAGACCTGCTGAATTGTACCTAACTGGGATCCTTAGCAAAGAAAATACCAGACATGAGGAGGATAGATTATACAAATGTAATGTATTACTCTTGCTCTTAATTTTTGTGGTGTTATTTTAAAAGATGCAAAGATTCCTTATTCAGATCTTTTTTTATGGTTTAGTTACCTTTGGATTGAATCTTGTTTGGAAAAACCTACATTATAAACTCTGCATCTCTTAAATAAAGCTGTAGTGCTGGTTTGTGCATGCCAATCCTACTGACCAGACCGTTATTTTGAAATCAATTTGAAGTAGAAAAGAAAGTATTGTTGTCAGCTGGCAAACTGAGCTGACTGCTCTGGCTCATCATACCTGCTAGGATTCTAGGTGATCACCTTGTTGGAGATGTCAGCATTGATCAGATTCATAAGCTGAAAGACACTTTCTGCTATCATGGCTATAGACTGCTTGCTTCATTTTAAAAGAGCTGTTTATATAGTTAGACTAAGTAAACTCAGAAACCCCCTGAAACTCTGAAGCATTAGAAGTTGTTAGTCAGAAAATTATGCAAGAGAATCAGTGGTACTTTTCCTCTTTGAGTTGATAGGGTTTGGATTCAGGTTGTGCTGAAGTTGCTTTGCTTGTACTTTAATTCATTTGACTTTAACTTCTTGCAAAATAACCAACCCCCTTGCAGGCAATTGTGTTGTGGGGATAATGGTGACTTTCAGGTCTTGGTCTGTCCTCAATGGGAATGCACTAAAACCTTTTAAAAAGTTTTGCACAGAGAGATTGCACAGGACATAGTAATTTGTCTTGAATATGTATGTTCCTAATCTTATGCTGTTTATCAGTAATTCAGTTGGATTCATCTAAAGAGAAGATGTTGTTTTAAGTCAGCTGTTGGCTTACATTTGGTGAGGCAAATTTCTAATCAAGTCATTTATTCAAGTTTTGATTATGAGAATGTATGTATGCATGAAAATAGGTATATTTACTCTTCACTGTGTGCACCAATGTGCTCTATCAATATTCGACTGACCGAATACAGTCTCATTTTCTACTAAAATAAAGGCTATATAACATGTCTTCCTATAATTTCATATACCCACAACTTTTTGTGTTGAAATCGACTATATGAATCTCTTTAGCATTAGTCTCATATTGAGTCACTTCCAAGCAACGTAAGGTCTTAACCTGTGGCAAAACAAAACTACTAAGAAAAGAAACCATTATATACCCTGCAACATCCTTGTCCAAACCTTTTTAACATCAAAGGGATATGTTGTCTTTTGAAAAAAAAAAAAAATTAGATTGAAATATTGCATGTAAATGTTTTACTGTAGGAAACAAATAGAAGAGATGGAAGAAAAACAAAGATCTGACAAAGCAGAACTTGTAAGAATGCAGCAAGAAGTAGAGTCACAGCGCAAAGAGACAGAAATTGTACAGCTGCAAATTCGAAAACAGGAAGAGAGTCTGAAGCGGAGAAGTGTTCACATTGAGAGCAGGTTAAAGGATTTGCTGGCTGAAAAAGAAAAATTTGAAGAAGAGCGATTACGGGAACAACAGGAGATAGAGCTTCAAAAGAAAAAGCAACAGGAAGAAATTTTTGCCCGGGTCAAAGAGGAGTTGCAGCGACTGCAGGAACTTAATCACAATGAAAAAGCAGAGAAAATGCAGATTTTCCGTGAACTAGAAAAACTTAAGAAGGAAAAAGATGAACACTATCTTAAGCTGGAATCAGAAAAAAAGAGGCTTGAAGAACAAGAAAGGGAGCAGGTGATGCTGGTGGCTCATCTGGAGGAACAGCTTCGAGAGAAGCAGGTCATGATAGAGCTCCTGAAGAGGGGGGATGTTCAAAGAGTTGAAGAAGAGAAAAGAGATCTCGAAGATATTAGAGAATCTCTTTTGAAGGTTAAGGAAGCACGATCTGAAGGTGATGAAAACCATGAAGAGTTAGAGAAAGCACAGCATGATTTCATAGAGTTTAAAAGGAAACAACTGGAACAGTTGACTATTTTGGAAAAGGATATAGTTCAACAAATGGATCACCTGGAAAAGGAGATAGCAGATGAAAAAAGAGCTCTGGAACACTTAAAATTTGCACATGAAGAACATGTAAATCTCGAGAGAGATGATGAAAACTTTGTGGATGCTGTACTCCAGGCTGAAGAAGTTGACAAGATAAAGGCAGTGGAGTACAGGCTCCAGTCTAAAGTACGCCAGCTTGAGTACCTGAAGAGTAATCATTTGCCAGCTCTGCTGGAAGAAAAACAAAGAGCTTCTGAAGTCCTTGATAGGGGCTTGTTAGGGTTAGATAATATGCTCTATCAAATAGAGAAAGAAATAGAAGAAAAAGAAGAGCAGCTTGCCCAGTATAGAGCTAGCACAAATCAGCTGCAGCAGCTGCAAGAAACCTTTGAATTCACAGCCAATGTAGCTCGCCAGGAAGAAAAGGTACGGAAAAAGGAAAAAGAAATCCTTGAATCAAGGGAAAAACAGCAGAGAGAGGCGCTGGAGCAAGCCGTTGCTAAGTTAGAAAGGAGGCACTCTGCTTTGCAACGTCGTTCGACGATCGACTTTGAAATTGAAGAGCAGAAGCTGAAGCTTGCCACCTTGAACAACAGCTGCAGTGAACAGGCAGGTCTGCAGGCTAGTCTAGAAGCTGAGCAGAAAGCCCTCGAACAAGACCGAGAACGGTAAGTGTTGTGGTAGCTTCCCCTTTATTAGAACCTATCCACAAAAAGTGAATCATTTTCTGCCTTGGATGTTGAGGGAGCGACTTGTCCTGTGTCCCACCCAGTACTTGAGTTTCTTGATGAGGTTCAGGCAGTTTACCCAGAGTTGAAGGTCTGTATTGCTTTGTAAAGGATTTTTGCCTACTCATTAATTTCTTTGGTGTTCGGACACTTTATCCCATCCTCAGCAGTATAGTATTTGCATTAGCAATCACAGTACTTAAATAAATTGATTTACCTATTTGGAAAGCTCAGCCAACCTTGTGTTCTGCCCTTATGGAAACATGTACAATCTAACATTTTTTTTTCTCTTAAAATATTAATGTATATAGCATTTTGTTTCTAACAAGCCAGGTGTTTGTTCAAGATTTGGAAACCGGCAGTTGCAGTAGACTGCCAACTGCCTCTCTCAACTGATGATGTATTGAACACTTCGGGTATTTCAAATGTAAACAGGTGTAGTATTTAATTTTTTGTTACTGGTTTCAGGGCTAAATAAAATAGAGTAGCTGTATATCCATGTAAAATTTGAAGGTGTTTTTTAAGCCTATTGGAAGATACTCAGGGGCTTTAATACAGCCCTATGTGGTGACAAACTGTTTTATGTACAGAAGCGATGTCATCGGTTATACACGTGATATTTGGTAGTGTAGCATTCAGCCTAAGTACGGGACTCTCAAAAGTGATTCACGTAAGGAAGGATCTTTCTGTGTGGAAGAAGAGGAAGAAATCTTTTGTTTTATTTTTAGCCTGAGCAAAAATCCACTGGGATTAATGTATTTAATCCATGCGGTATGGAAAAAGGGCAGAATTGTCATTTATAAATGTTCTGTCTGATTTGCTAATACTTTAAAACCTGTGATTATTGGTGAAACAATGTAGTGTTTTTTCTTGAGGTAGCATTTGTCATTTGGTTTTTAATATCTCACTGATTATCTGACTCTTCTTTCATAAGCCCTTCAAACAGATACTTGATCAGAAAAAACACCTAGAAAAATAAACTTGCCTATACCTGAATTGAAGAGCTCTCCTGTATTTTTTTCCTTTTAAACCATTATCAGAAGAGAATAGTTCCTTCCTATACTCTGCATAGAGGTAATTTTTTCAGCATTGAGATCTACGTTGTGGATTTCAGTTACGCATTTTCAGTACTGCTTTATCATTTTGTTGTGGATATTGCCATTATTTTTCATAATTGTCTTGAACATAAATGTCATTTTCTACGTGAAGCATCTCAGTTGACTAAAGTCAGCTGTAAACAACTGGAGGTTCCACACAGATGGACAGCTTAGCCTAGTTAGCCCTCAAGAGATTGCTGGGTTGTGCGATAAGTGAAAAAAGTGTGTTTGTCAGCTAGAAGACTGAAGTTTGGAAAAGATACCAAGGAAATAAAATGTCTCTTCTTTATTTTTTTTCTTGTTTACTTTAAAGTCCTCTTGCACAAACTGAATAAAACTTTGAAGTCTTTCAGTGAGTTGCCCAGGGGCCTGAATAATTCAATTCAGAATCTTCTTATGAATGTTGAGGCAGAAGAAAATCTTAAGATACATGATAGTATGTTAAATGCTTCAGGCTACTTACTGCTCTCGTAGTTGAGTTTACACTTCACAGTACACAGTGTCTTGGGCACTGTAGTAAGCATATGAATTGTATATGTTTCTTGTTGTTTTTCTAGATACCATTATGTGATGATGTGTTCTGGTTCAGATCAGTGTTAACTCTCTGCAAATGTTAAAATGCAATATTCATTTGAAACACTCTGCGAGTTTAAGTCCATCATAACTGGCTAAAATGTTTTTCCCAGTTTGAATAATACGATAGCTCAATTCTTCCACCTACAGGAATGACCCCTAAACTGGTAATTGGAAGGTAACTTATACCAGAATAATGAGTACGCGTTTTGTCTTTACTGGCAGAGGTTTGTGGCAATAGAATGAACGTAAAGCAACTTCAGAGTAATCTTTTGGGACAACAGGATGTATCCCGCACAAGCAGCAAGGTGCAGTTTACCGTACTTACTGGTGGATGCATCACACGGCTCAATAAGTTCATGGCTATAGGAAGTGGTATCTTTTGATAGTAAGATGTTTACAAATGAAGGGATAAGCTTTGTTCCTCTAATGCAATTCTGATTTTTGTGGTTAAATTGATTTTCCATAGATGCAGACACTCTCCTGTATCCATCAACCATCTCCCATCCGCTCTCCCTCAGGATGTAAGATTGTTTTACTGCTAATCAAAAGAAAGAGATGGCTTCTGGCAGTGCTGCAAAAAGTACCCTAAAAATGAAAACAAGTCAGCCTGCTTTACTCAGGCCTAAGCCTCAGCGTTCGTCATCGCTTTAATTTTCTCTTTTAACCCCCAGGATGGAATAAAGTAGTCGTAGCATTGTACTTCAATTTAGATATAGGCAATTGTAGGATAAGTGGAAGAGTCTCAACTTTGCATAGTTTCCCATGCTTTTGCAGGAACTTCTTTTCCTCTATACTTTAATTTTCTAGTACCCTCTAGAAAAACAATTACTTTACTTTCAGAGACAAAGGTTGTAATGAAAATGGGGAAGATTATTACGGTGTTACTGATCTGATCTTGTGTAACTAATCTAATCTCAGCCATATTACAAATGAAAGTGAGTTCTGCAGATTACTTTGTTATAATATCATTTAATTTGACTGAGTGATAAATATTGCAAGAAGTGCTTGGTTTTTTATACTAGATGTCTCAGGTATTTTCAGTCAAAAGTACAGCATCTGGTTTTACATATTCTATTCTGTGCATAAATCTGGCTGATATGAAATTTATTTTTTAAAGGAGGTTTCCATTTCAAAAGGTGATTTATTAGTTATATATAAAATAAATACTAAATGGTTTTGAAAATTTACTTAGACCCTGGAAGTGTGTAAAAGACAAGTAGATGTGGTGCTGAAGGACATGGTTTAAGGACCCTAGAAGTGCCTGGTGAATGGTTGGACTCAGTGATCTTAAATGTCCCTTCCAGCCAAAATGATTCTGTGATAATAAAACATATACAGACTGAAGGAATAATTGGAAAGTAAGTTTTGTACGTATAGTGCACAAACAATTGAAAGATTTTGTTATAGATACGGTTTGCCACATCATTGTTTTATGTTGTCTTTGTTTCTTTTGGATTAGTGCTGTATTTTGAGGTTTTTATTTTTTTCCCCCATTTATTGATGTACTTCACACTCAAAGCTAATATCTGAGGTCATTGATACAGGAAGGATTATTCAAAGGATCCTAATAGATAGGTGAACTCTTTAGAATTAATATTTACTGTGCTGAGTTACATACCTTTTGGATTGGAAGTTACTGAGGTTGTAATGTGGTTTTGAGCTATCTCTATTTTCCTATCCTTGAAGAACAATTATGACTTTTATCTCTTCATAAATATTTATACCTACAACCTTCCAGATAAGTGTCCCAGTGTAAGTGCAGTACTTCCCATAAGAACTATGGGAATCAACTCTAAAACAAAGCGAGTTACATTGTAAGATTTCTTTATAGCCTGGACCAGGAAATTCAGCAGCTGAAGCAAAAAATATATGAGGGTGATGGTGGTCAGAGAGGAAATCATGGAATGTCAGAAGAGAGACTCTCCCATACCACTTCCCCTACCAGCCCAACAAAGGCACAGCCACCCACTGCTCCACTGGTGGATGATAGGTGGGTAACCTGCATTTCTGCAGTGTTTTGGGAGGAACGCAAACAATAGCTTTAGAAAAGAAATATTTTGAAAGACTGTTCTGCCAGGGTTGGATTTTAATTAAATACTGTAATTATACTTAACAACTAGTCTGCAAATAAAATTAATTTGCTGTATATATCCAACAGCCTAATCTGGTTGCTTCTGTGCAGTTTGTTTTAAAATAGAGGGTTGGGAAACTGTAGGCTGAAATGTATCTAAATCGTTTTTGTGTTTACAGGTACTTGTCTGTATGGCGATGCTTTATGTACACTTAAAACAACAAAGTAAAGCAAATTGTCTTAAGCCTTTTTTTTTATAGAGCAGCTGCCTGGTGTCTCTTAAAACCTCTGTTCTTTTTACTCTTGTACATGCAGTTGATAGTATCATCCTGCAGCTGGAACATTCCTTCTGTTTGAAGACCGAAGCTTTGTTACCCAAAGTTGCCAGTATCGCAGAAGTGATAAGAGCAAGCCATTAAGTAACTGAAGATGCTTCTTCATCGCTCTTATCCTCACTGCCACTTGCACGTAGAGCTGTACACACAGCAGTGGCTTAACCTGTGGTCCATTACACTGTCTAACAGATTTTTAACCTTTTCCTGAACACTGGCTCAAAAGGAGAGAGAAAACTGGTCTAACATTAAGCCTGCCAACTAACAGTTGTGTGGTAGTTAGGGTTCATAAGCATTTTTAAGAGGCCTTTAACCTGTCTTGAATTTTTTCTAAGAATATATTTTTTTTTTTCCTTCCCCCCGACTCTTCTCTAAATCTTGAAGGATAAATGCCTTTATTGAACAAGAAGTGCAGAGGAGGCTCCAGAATATTCATCATAAAGCTGAGGATAACGATGTTAGCCTGTCCTGGTCTACAGAAATACTGAAGGTGAGCGGAGATGGGTGGGAAATCCTGACCTTAAATGCACCATGTTTAACCACTGATACCGTTTTTTTATTCAATAATTTTCATGTTTTCCGATGGTAACTTTTTAACCCATCCCCCCACCCCCACCCCAAAAAAAAGCAACAAATCGGGGATACCAGTTTTAGATTTTGATCATCTGTTTTATGTTGTATTCCATTTTTGTGTAGGTAAGAGTATGTCGATGGCAATAGGAAGCTTGCAGATAAAATAAAAGTCTTCCTTTTTTGTCTGTAAAATACATTGATAAAATTCAATTCAGAACAACAGTAAATTGTTTATACCTGCAGACAATTGCTCTTTTAAAAGCTGGCGATCTAATTAATCCAAACACTGGATTGATTGATTCTAAGCCAGTCGTTTAATAAATATCGATAAGAAAATAATTTTTTAGGTATTAAAAAGAATTTATCTTCCTATGAATACTTTTAAGTGAACTTGTACAAGAAAGGCACTCTTTTTAATAATCACCTGTACTTTTTTTGTTCTTAGGATAATGAGAGACTTAATAATGGCACTCTTCAACGCAAGCTGAAGTATGAGGTAGGTCGTAATTTGTCAGAATGAAATGGTTGTCTTAAATTATGGCATGCCTTGTAATTAAATTTCTTAATGTTTAGCTGCATAATTAGAATTATGAATTCACAGCAAGATTAATGGCAAATAGACACATCAATGCATTTTTCCAGATGGAATTAAAGTTATTTTTTTCAGATTGGGCATATCTTTTTCCTTATTTTAAAGGTGGGATATTATTTTGGAACTTTCTTCCTTGGTTTGTCATGATCTTGTTTGGTTCTTAATTTGAAACAGTATCCCTTTCCTGATTTTTAGTGGATAAAAGCATTTAATGAGGAGAGGTGGTCACATTGGTCACATGAATATCGCGTCACATTTTTGATTCCCAGTGAACTACAGTAAGGGTGTCTCTAGTATTAGCAAGTAGCATCGGGCAAATTTGCTGACATCATGAAGGATTCATAAATGTGTTTTTAAACCTGAGATTTAGACTCCTCCCACCATATTTGGTTGCCTGACTTGAAATATGCCTTGAAATATGGTTAATGACTTGTCTTAGTGAGTAAATCCTAAATATCTTTATGGATGTAAAGCTTAATAGTAGGAGGGCTGCAACACCTCTGATTAGGGCTTTTTTGGACTTAAACTGAACTGGATGTTTTACGGTATCTTGGATGGTATAGGATTACTTTTTTGTGCACGTGTGGAAAAATACTGAAGGACTTAAAAATTTCTGCATTGCCCTTTGACTTTCCTGTGGTTCTCAAGTAAAGCAAATATCTAAACTAAGTGAAATGGATACTGTACAAAGAAAAAGCGGTGATGGGCTGGGAAGATGAACCATTCCTGAATCAGACCTCAATCACTTCTGTTGGATTTTCTCTCTGTAATTTTGAGGAATTGTACAATGATCGTGCCAATTTTGAATGGTTGTACAGACCTAATCAAAATCAATTCTCAGTTTAAGAAATGTTCAGATCAGAAGGGTTTATAAAGATGTTTCCATTTTCTTCTTTTGAAATTTTTAACAGAAGAGTCATCAGTGGCAGCCACATTATGGCTTTCCATTTATGTCTAAAGATGGCAATTGTGCTTCTGAGTTGTGTGGAGAAAACGCAGGAGTAAGAGACCATAAAAGACAGAAGGAATACACAGAGATGTGGGATTTATTTTCCTGTTCTGGAAGAATCTCCTCCCCTTTTACATCAGAGAAGGCATTTGAGAATGAAAGGAGTAATTCAGAAGTGGAGAGCTTTGCTTGTCGTTGTGACACTGAAAGTAGTTTAATTCACTCTAAAAATATTAATACTTCCAAGAGTAAGAATGTTCCTTATCAGAATGTTTTATCTACTTCTTTACAAAGTCATGACTTAAATAACGTGGTTTATTCACTCTGCAAGGTTGAAAATTTCGATCATTTTGATGATAAAATAATTACTTCTTCAGATTGTGACAGCTCAAGAACTGAATCTGATTGTTCCCACTTGAAACAGCTGTCTCCTGTAGGATCCTTAATGGGTGCTAATGAGCAGGTTGGCTCTACCAGCATAGCGTGCCTTCTTTCTTCTCAGTCTCATGTGCAGTCTGAAATCGGAACTGGTGAGGAAAGCAGCCCGTTTGAGACAGTGCACCCAACAACTGAAGACCAGCCTAGTAATTCTCAGCTTCCAACACAAAAAGCCTCTGGTTTGGTTTTGTTTAAGTCAATAGCTTCTTGTTTTGATGTAAGCCCAGAGCACGCCTACGGTTTGGGATATTTTTTCAGTAAGCTTTCCTGCCTGTACAAGGATACCAGTAGTCAGCTGCTCAACAGTACGGTGGTTTCTAAACAAATTAAGGAGTTAGGGAGTTTGTATGACCGAAGTGAGAGGTGTGCACAAGCAGTATCATTAATAAAAAATCTGCCACTTATAAGAAACTTGCAAATAAATATATTCTTCAAGTCAGAGATGAATCAAGACATGTCCCGCTCTACTGATGATGCCAGAGCTCATACTGAAAATGTCATTCACCCTGAATCCCCTGTGCAGGAGGCTATCGCGATGTGTGTAAACACAGAAATCTCCAATACCCGTGTGGAAATGCCCTCTGAAGGAGTTGCATGCTGCTGTAAAAATGGAGAACTGGAAAACAGTCTTGTGTTAAGACAGAAATTTGTGCATTTTCGTGATGTTTTTTTGAAGCTTCAGGTCTGTTCTCTGGAAAAAGTGCTGGAATATTTGACCTGTGCCTTACCTCAAATTTGTGTTAGAATGGAGGAGTTGAAAGGTATATATTGGCTGGCTGTTGGTGATTGCAAAAAACCTGATCCGGAACCTGCTTGCTTGCTTTTGTTCAGCTCTGTTCTGTACGTTGTTGTTTTGTCAGTCGAACAAGACGTCTGCCAGGGTTCCTTGGCAATGTTTCATGAGGTTCCCATCGTCACCATAAAGGAGATCCAAGTTGGCTTTGCTGGACAGAGTATTAGTCTTCTGTCTTCTGCCGAAGATTATTTACTGACAATATTTACCTATAACAAACACTTTACTCAAAGAATTTGCCATGACATAATGAGCATTTTGATTCCTACAACGGATGGTGCTGTTTATTTGAATCACCAACTCTTGAAGGGCGATTTGATGCAGATTTCACTTGACTGGACATCAGAAGTAAATGACTTAGTTTTTTCAAATGGAGTGAAATTGTCTTGTAAATTCAGAACTGAATTAGCTGATCTCGTTTACTTACTCCATGAAAATATGGGAAGTCCTAAACCTTCTCTAGGTGACGTTCATGTACTGTTATATAGCTCAGTGAAAGTAAAATGCGCTACGCAGACTGTGTATAGAGCTCTTGTTCTCACAGCTACTCATATAGGTCTCTTAAGCGAAAATAACATCCTGTGTCCTGCACCTCGCTTTCTGGATGCTTCATGCCAGCGATCACAGTTTGGCAGCGTTCAGCTGTACAGTTTGAATGATGTCCGATGTGTAGTTTTGCCAGACAAAGAGAATCTCGCAAAAATTGAACTTGTGTTTTCTAGAAGGAGCAAGGTTGGATCTGGTTCAGGAATTGATTTTTCTAAATACTGTGAAAAAGAAAGAAAGACTGAACTGACAGTCATCCCATCAATTCTTCAAAGCAGTTTGCATATTCCTTCAGAAATCTGGGAATTAACATTCAGTTCAAGTGAAGAAGCCATTTGGCTAATTATGCATCTGACGAGGTGTTGAAATCCAAATACGTTTAGATACATTCAAAATAAGAGTCTAATGAATATTGATAAAATCCCCCCCCCCCTTTTTTTCTTAATCAATAGGCAAAGAGTCCTTTGAGCCTCTAAGGGATGTATAGGGTGTAGGGTACTTGACGCACTTGGTACCACAGTGGGTCTGTGGTACGCTGTACATAGATTTCCTTGGGAAAGTGAGGAAATCAAGCGTTTCTGTCTTATGTCGTAGATGGATCAAAACTATGATTACAGCTGTGTCTTGGTTTCCATTCTGGCTGTGTTTTCTGGCTCCCTCCATCCACTATCTGTCTTCATTATTGTTTTCTCCATTCCTCCTTGAATGCCTTTCCTTAATCTCTCTGAATATCTTTGTTTTTCATGCTTCCCATTTGATCTCAGTATTTCAAAACATCTGCAATACTTTTTCTATCTGACATTCACTGTATGCCCTTAATACTAAGGATATTTACAGCTTTTAGACTTAAAATTCTGGGAATAATAGCATAGAGAATTCTGCTTCAGAGTTTTGCATTTAAGGATTGTTGCACACTTGCATTAAAGTTTTTGTCACAAGTGCAAAAGGAGTCGTGTTTGGCTTATTCTCAGTGTGTTGGCTGAGTTACCAGGAATTGATGGATTTGCCGTATCTCTTTTGTCCTGGGTTTGCCCCTTTTGCCTAGGGCTAAGAGAGAGTAGGCTATGTGGAAGCAGTGAAACACAAGAAAAACGTAGAGAACATCCAATACTCCTTCTAGATTTCCCCCTCCCCTTCTTTTCGTGCAGGGAAGCTATGCATGGCTTTAAGCCATTCCTATTTATTTTGTCCAAGTAGTTAACTTGTTCTCCTCCACAACAGAATAAGCTTTTATATTCCCTTGATGTGAGTGTTTAAAGAAAATGTGATGGGAAAATGAACCTGGTTAGAGGGTGAAAACAGATGTTGGTTGTGCTTTAAATAACATTTCGACCTTTTGTCATGCTGCTATACCCGTGGTAAGACAAACGTTTTTCTGCTTGCTTACTAATGGGGTTGCTGATTCTGTGAGATTGTGTTTCTTACAGTCTCTTTAATATTACATTCTGTAAAATAATGGAATTATTTAACATTAGTAGAAGATTTCCATTAGTCAAGCCTTGCCTTTAGCTTAGTACAAGGTTATTTTTTACCTGTTCCCCATGTCAGATGTTCAAACGATAAGCAAGCTGTTGTCTCCCCTCCTTTGTTTCTTCCCTTGTAAAGGGAGCTGAATACCTTTTGAATCCTGTTGCTCAAATGTGCCATCTGCTTCATTTGTGGAAGATGGTCCTTGGCAGAAAACCCGGTGGTGTCTAATCTGAAATTCTAAATTCTGTAAGCATATTGCCAGTAGAGGTGCAATCTTCTACTAGACAGAGTTAGACTTCAGTCTCTCTGCTAGTATAAGAACATTTCCCATTTGTTCTTACCATATGTTAAGACAGGATAATGTAACTCATGGGATTTAAAAAGAAATAACTTGCATTGCAAGGGGAACTTGTGTCTGGAAGGATGAATGCTGGTTTGGATAGAAAATTATGGGGCTTTTTATCATAACAGAACTTTCTACTACCTTACGGAAGTCCAAATCTGAACAACGTGTCATGTTCTTTTGAGGTACGGTTTTGTTTTTTAACAAAAGACACATATACAAATATTTCACAGAACATGGAGCAGACAGAGTAGTTATGAGTTGGAGCGTAACCTCATGTCAGTCCAGTTGAAGAGTGGCTCCCTCATTGACATCAACAAGAAATGAGTTTCTCCTGAGCCTCGCCAAAAGTTAATGTTGAGTGGCGCTGTCTGGGAGGACTGTCTTAATAAAGGCTGCTTACAGACAGCATTTTCTGCAACTAATTGCTTTTCAGATTATACCCCAAAGTTAAATGTTTGTGCATGTTCTGTTCCGAGTAACACAGTTTTCCTCGCTTGTGTTTGTTTTCAAATCAAATTTGATGAATATTCTGCACTTTTATGAACGAAATGGCTTCACAGCAGCAGTATTTTTTATTCTACTGGAAATGAAACATAATGTAATGATTGATGTTTATGAATATCAAAGCATTATTTAATGTATTAGGGCATGTTTTTAACAACACTGTGTTTGAGATTATTTTCCTCTCTGACTATTAGCTGTTTGTAATAGTTCTCTGAAAATGACTGCCAATAAATTACGTGTTGACAGAGATGGCTTTAAGAGTGACTTTATGGTTTTATTACTGTTTTAAAAGAGATTATATTGTTTTCAAGGCAATGAACTCCTCTCCTCCCCAAGGAAAGAATTGCTTACATTTCTGTGCTCCAGAAATGAGTTTCAGTTGAAAAACCAGTTACCTGGGGAGACGTGAAAGAAGGGCAAGATGGAGAGGAGAAAACATTTGTTGTGTAAACAAAAGTCACTAAAAGTATTTCTTCATTCCAGTGGAAACTTTTTTGTGTTTTCACTAAAAACAAGAAGTTTGTGGGAAACATCTAGGTAAAGTCAGTTAATTGGAACTAAAAATCATTTTCTTTTTATTTTCTTTTTCGCTAATGTTAAAGGAAATGCTATTGCCATTTATAATATACTAGTCATGAAATAACACCTTCCCCTTCTTGATAGCCAGGCGAGGATCCTAAAAAGCTGTCTGTAACAAACAGCATTCAGAGAGGCAGTTAGAATGAGTTTCAAACTCTTCCCCAGCACCTATGTGGTGTCACATGTACTGGGAGTCACTAGGAGTTGCTACAGAGAGATGAGGTGTCAATGAGCAGAAGCATGAGCCACATTCACGTGTGGGGATAGTAGCGTTGGTCAAGACTAAAGAATTTTGACCAACCAGCATGTCTCGTGGTAGTTGCTAAAGAACTGAAAACCAATTATGAGAATACAATTACTGGTCAAGTAATGGATGGCATCATTAAATACAAATATATAACATGTTCATAACTGTAAAGTTACAGTTTTCTAATCTTTTTTTTTTGTTATTGTTAACTTGACTATATCATGGCACTGTTATTCTTTAAGTTCATTACAATTTTCAGACCAATTACATTCAATTGAGAAAGTGGAGGACTTCCTAGAAGGCAGTTTCTGTACTTAATTACTGTAAATGCTTATGCTACTTTTGGACACAGTCATTGCAAAGCATTTATCTTTTCAGTTGCATAAATATTTTATTTCTGATGTGGCTTCAGAGTTACAGATTCCATCTGGCTGTTAGAGGAATGTGCCCTCATTACAAATACCTTTATTTAGAATGTTTTGTACAGACCATGAGAATTTATTATAGCTGAGTTTTCTATTGGTTAGATATGATTTAATGGAAATAATAGGAAACTGTTCTGGCAGTGGATTGCTGTTATCTGTACCTTATTTATTTATAAAATGAGTTTGGATTTTTAAAGGCTAAGAGGTTTCTGAATTGCCTTTATCCCTCGCAGCTTTGCATGATATTGTGAAAAGGTTTGTTATATAAAGACATAGAAAAAATAGGGCTGACTGTGAAGGCTTGATTCTTATATTTATTTCTTATGAGGAGGGTTAATACAAAGTCTTTTCCTTATTTTTGGTATCTAAGCTGAAAATGCCTTTTCAATGAAAAAGCAGTATTTTTGAAGACACTTCACCTTAATTTTTTTTCATGCATAACAAAATGCTAGGGCTTGCTTATAAAAGGAGATCCACTTTGTTTTCAAATAACTCCATCATTTTAGACACAATTTCTGCCTCCTCCATGCTCTCTT
>NW_010410171.1:99299-103099 GCF_000710305.1 Buceros rhinoceros silvestris | reverse complement strand
TCCCTGCTCTCCTGACCAAGAAAATTTTCTCATTTTTAGTGAAGTTCTTTTCTTTTTTTCCTTATGTAGTGATTTTGGTTTTCCTTTGTTCTCCTTATTTGGTATGCGCATGAAAGCGGATGTTCTGTCGTTCACTGGGAGCAAATCCAGAGGACCTAAAGGACCCAATTAAAATTAGTATTCCACGCTATGTCCTGTGTGGGCAGGGAAAGGATGAACACTATGAGTTTGAAATAAAGGTAAGTGCTTTTCAGTTGCTGCTTCTTAATGTTTGAGGTTTCTGTGCACACGTTGCTTGCATTTGTACAACAGTAGCATGATAGTAACAATAACAATAGAAAAATGCCTTTTGTTTAGAACCACTCTACATTTCCCACCCTGTATTTCCAAGGTCTCAGTTCTCCAAAGTGTCATCTGCTTACCCTCCATTCTAGTGGCTTCCTCAGTTGATCTTATGTGCAGAAATGCTGGAAAAATGCATATTCATTATGTTTCCTCTGGTGCTGAGCCAGTGTTTTTTCAAAGCAAGATGTGAAATCTAATTGGAAACGTGCTCCCAGTGCATGTGGACATGTAGCATAAGCGATGTACATGGCATCAGAGACAGAATTGGCAGCCTTCTTCGCCGAATGTGCTGCCAGATGCTTCGTTAGCTGGTGTAAATTGGAGGATTGACCTGCCCTCACAGTGTGCAGGACCAATTTCGAACTATGCTCATATTCTCTTTTACAAAGGCATTTATTAAGATGGGCAATCTTAGCTCTGTTTGAGCTAATTAAATTTTCATTTTGAAACATATTGCACAGTTGCAGATACAGTACTTCCTTTTGCCTTTTGAACTTTGAATTTCCTGGGGCCAATGAAAGCTCAGAGCCATAGGGACTCTGAGTAAGCATATACAAGACTTCACCAAGGACTGTTCTAGCTGCCAGCTATTTCCAGCCCCCAGGTTTTACTAAACTGGTGATGGTTAATGAAGGTAAATACAGTAAAAAGGTGTTTTCTTTTTTTAGTAAGTTGGTGGATTTCTTTTCCGAATATTCTGCCTTTGTCCTCAAACCCCATGTAAGCAGCTGCAAGACCTTTAGGATGGAGGGACAGTTAGAGAGTATGTGCTGGAAGATTTGGAAATGTAATAGAAGGATAATGTTTGAAAGAGGTGGGATTTGTAACTGGGAAAGAACAGGAGGAAATATCAAGGAGACATACAAATGCGTGTGAAACTGGGCTCCATCAGTGCTGCTGCTTGTGTTTTGGTTCTGTGAGACGCAAGGCTTACAGCCTGGCCTCAGTAACGACATGGAATGAGCGGATGCTCTGGCAAAGAGTGGTGTGGATAGAATGGCTACTCCTGTCTGCTGTACTTGCCAGTACCGTCTTTTCTCTCCTGAGCCCCTTCTAGGCTGCCCATAAAAGACATTGCTGCTTAAATAGCTGCTTTGATGATATTCAAAGCACAGAAATGGTTGACATGAGTGGCAGGCAATGGGCTGTTATTTAAATAATTGTATTCCTTTGCTTTCAACTTCCTTAAAACACTAAATATTTTTATTGAAGCTCCTATAGACCTTAGTTTCGCTGTCTTTGGGATGTTTCTCATAGTCATTCCCTTACACAAATCGATGAACTATTTATGCTTTTCCCTTTGCCTCCAAGTCTCTGTATGTCACAGCGGGCTGCTTTTGCTGTGGTCAGGGTTTCGCTCCAAGCTACAATCCACAGACCTTTCACAAACTCCTCTATTTTAAGCCTTTCCCCTGCAGAGCTCCCAGCTCTGCTTTGATCTTTATTAATCTTCAGCTGCTGCCACGGTTGTTCTATGGGAAATCAGAATAGATGGAATAGTGCTTTTTTTTTTTTTTTTTTTTTTTTTTTTTTTTTTTTTTTTTTTTTTTTTTTCTTCCTTAATCAGAAAAGTAGGAAGACAAGAGAGAACATGTACGTGTTTATTTCATCCCTTCTCCCTTCTTGATGGATCAGGTTACAATGTCAGTTGTTGGAATAATTCCCGATTTCAGCCTTTCTTTACTTTGTTCAAGTTCATTTTCAAGTGAACTTGTATCAGCGTATTTGTCAGTCCTAGGGAAGGGCTGAGGTGTAAGGAAAATGGGATTAACAGGCCCACATAAGCTTTCTTCACCAAGGTTCCTCCTGCTCTTGGAAAAACGGGTAGCTGACCATCTTCATGTAACAGCACTTGGAATCTGACAAAGGGATCAGGAAGACTGAGTTGAATTGAACCTTTGAACCCTAGCTATCTCAGAGGTGTTTTCTCCAGCAGATGGTTTTGGTCATTGTGAAATCTGGCATGTTGCTGTATAGAGGAACAAATATAAGAAATTTCTATATGTAACAAATACAGGGTTTTTTTTTTTGTGACATGCAGTAGTAAAGATTATGTCCTTCATGTGCCAAAAGAGAGCTCGTTCGTTCCACTTTTCTTGGCAGCGTCACAGTCAGTTCATAAGCCTTTCAACCCTAGCTTACCATCCAAAAATACTATTATTTTTTTTTTTTTTTTAGTGCAGGTTCAGCATCTTATCCATCTACACATATATAACACTTGGGAACAGGCCAGCAAGATGGTCTGTCTGCTCAGGTTCTTCCACTGGATGCAGATCCTACTTTAAGATGTTGAGTGAGTCCCACGAGAACCTCCTGGAGAGAGTTCAGAAGGAACAAACCTATATTTTTATTGGAGTCGAGCAGCAAGCGGTGTTACAGAGCAGTTGTGTTGACCTGCTATTAGGTATTCAGTATGAATAGACACATTTCCAAAAAACTTGCATTTGAGCGGCAGTTTCATATGTTGTCTTTAAAGACATGATGAAACGGTAGTAACTTAATCATGTCTGAACATATTTATGTTAGAGCTGAATTAGAATACCAGAAAACTATTCTTGTATTCTCCCGTTGCTTTCATGTTGATGTGATATGCACAATATTCAGACAAGGCTGTGCTAGAAACAGCGCGTGGGAAGAGCTTTTGCATCGATAGGATCGTTGGCATCTGTCACAGACAGTGCCTGTGGTTGCAGCCAGCACCTATGGATGGCAGCAGGAGCAGCGAGGCAGCAGGGAAGGGGGAACTCCAGCTCACATAAAGGCACACGGGGTCTCTCCTGAGAGCAGGCAATGGAAGCAAAGCCTGCAATCAGGCACGACCCTGCAGGTGACCCTCTGACAAGAGGGGAAGTTGTAGATAAGTCGTCTCATTTTTATTCAGCTTTCCCTCGTTGTTCTGGGTTCTCTCATTTTATTTATCCTGTTAGATATTCTTTCAAACCTGGCATGCTCTTATGTTTCAAAGCCTGTTAGGAGTCTCAGATGAGTTTGCTATAGGAGAAGATCCAGGCAGAGGCACTCAAAGTGGTGCTTTTCTCCACCTCCAGGCACAGTTCTGTTCAGCCAAATGCTGTGGCAGATCTGCTCAAAATGTCCATGTTTCTAGTCTAAGGGGTTTTTTTTTGAGCTCTGTTGAGGAACTGGAGTAAAGCAGGAGGAGAGCTCTGTGATACATAGTTCTTAAAGAAAATGAAGCATGCCCCGTATCTACCTAAATCAGAAAAAAGTAAAAGTCCAATCTTCCCTTGACTCTGTCAGATTAATACCCTCCATAATAAACACAAAGAGGTTAAAGAATTTTTAGACAACTTTTAGCTTTTCAGATGCTGTATCCGTAGACGGTGCAAGTAAAAAGTAAAGGGCTTTTCCAATTTGTGTTACTTGTTTTTCTCCAAAAGATCTGTGTATGTCCCTGTCCCATCCTTATGGAGTATATAGTCTGTCATACAGCTTTT
>NW_010410171.1:97640-99193 GCF_000710305.1 Buceros rhinoceros silvestris | reverse complement strand
GGAAAGAGAATCCCAGCCCAGACTGGTTGGATGAGCTGTAGGAGTGAAGGACCCTGCTCTAGAAATGCTATTGATATGCCAGGAGTGCTGTAATTCTCTTTATGGGAGTGGAGTTTGATCCTGTCTGTCCTAATAACATTAGTGCTGAGCTTTGGGTACTGCTTAAGATTTTGTGGAGCCTTGACATTAATTTTCCAATAATATCAGCAGTAACAACAATGACATTTTGCAATGCATTGCCTGCTAATCTCAGTACAAGAATTAGGAAGATAAATAAAGAGGATAACAGGGACTGAGTCTGGTCAAGCCAAGCCACCAGAGAATGTGTCTAGAGAAAATTTTCTGGAGAAAATCCTTCAGTTCTTAGGCAGCACAGATATATGGCTTTGCTATTGTTCTTCCTGTCCATCTCCTAACAAGTTATCAAGCTTTGTAGAAGAAAGCTAATAAATAATTGGCTGCAGGCAGGTTGATTTGGGTAAGTTTGGTACACCCTATCACCTAGACAGCTGTACAGCCGTCAGCATCCCTGGCAAGCTGCCCTAGCTGCTTTTCCCAAGGTACTGTGTGGTAGCTGAAAGAGTCGTGGCTGCTTCATGCTGGGAAGCATCACTTTAGGGGAGCAACCCATGAACACCCCAGAAGAAAAAGAGGTCACTGTCAAATAAAGATCATGTACAGATGAAATTATCACAGCTAGATTTCTCAGAAATATTAAAATACAGAATTTAAGCAAAAAGAAAGCAGAAATGGGCAACATCTTTATTTTACAGTTATCCATTGCACTCACATTTCTTTTTATCCTACTTAACTTTCTTCACCTCTGTAAAGAAATTCATGTTTCTTTTTCTCCTACTGCAACTTTCTTTTCCTCTGATATGCAGTAGCGAAGGAAATACTTGTTAATGTTAGGAGTCATTTTAAGGTTAACAAACCCACGTCTTTGTGAAATTTGTTTTATGACGATGCTTATTTTTTATCTTTGAGCATAAAATCATAGCAGAGCTAATATCACATATTAGGCCTATCAGATTAAAAAACAGCAGCCTCTTGAGGTTTAGGCGATGTCAGCTGGCTTTCTCCAGCTCCAGCAGTCGGTGTAGAAAAATGCCAAGCCTTCCCTGCAGCATCACTTCTTGTTAGCTCTGGATCACCAGAGCTACACTTCATTGTAAAATCAAAGGCTCCAGACACACACGGAACTTTTATGACCCACTTACAAATTTCTTTCCTTTTACATAATTCCAGGCAGTGAAAAATTTCATTTCCCTGAAATTTTTGTTGGTTTCTCAGTTCTAGTGAGGATTTTGTGACTAACTGATGGTAAGGTTGGCTTGCCCTCCCCCTTCACTCCTGTTGCTATGAGCTTTATTCACAAGAGGAATTCTGTTGATTTTAATGAAACTTCCTGTGTAAGTGGGATGTTCATCAACAAGACTAGGAGTGTTTTAAAGCAATATCTTCTACTGAAAGCTGGCATATATAATTTTTTACCCTACAAATTGGAATCCCATTCTATGTGGTAATAAAGTCTGTATGTTCAAGAATGAACC
>NW_010410171.1:92803-97529 GCF_000710305.1 Buceros rhinoceros silvestris | reverse complement strand
GAACCGCTCCAGAATAAGGAATAAATGCATTCAGGTTTTTTGCTTTGTAATCAGTGCTCCTTATTAATACAGTTCTGTCACAGCAGTGAAAGAAAAATTGCGTGTTTTAATCTTATAACCATGTACGCTGCAGGGTTTTTATATTGTGCTTTGTGTGGTTTTACTTCTGCTTCTCTTTTTGTATTGTTTGATACAGATAACGGTCCTGGATGACACATGGACAGTATTCAGGCGGTACAGTCGTTTCCGAGAACTGCATAAAACTTTAAAACTGAAGTACCCAGAGGTGAGTTTTAGTAAAACTTCTTGTGCGGAAGAGGGTGGAGATAGAGGCTTAAAAAGAAGTTTTTTGAAAGATGTTTACTCAGAAAGGGAGGTGACTTGAGACAGCCAGCATGGCTTCACAAGGGGCAAATCCTGCCTGGCCAACCTAGTGGCCTTCTGTGATGGAGTGACTCCATCAGTGGACAAGGGAAGAACTATGGATGTTGTCTATCTGTAAAGCCTTTAGCACAATCACCCACAGCATCCTTCTCTCTAAACTGGGGAGATACGGATTTGATGGGTGAACTGTTGGGTGGATAATGAATTGGTTGGATGGTCACATCCAAAGGGTAGTGGTCAACAACTCAATGTCCGGATGGAGATTGGTGACAAGTGGTGTCCACCACAAGTGGTGTCCCTGAGGGGTTGGTATTGGAACCAGTGCTGTTTAATATCTTCATCAAGGACGTAGACTGTGGAATGAAGTGCACCCTCAGCAAGTCTGCAGATGACACCCAGCTGAGTGATGCAGTTGATGTATTCTGGTGTTCAACAAGGCCAAATGCAGGGTCCTGCCACCTGGGTAGGGGCAACCCATAGTATCAGTACAGGTGGGGGGATGACTGAGCAGCCCTGCAGAGGAGGACTTAGGGGTACCAGTGGATGAAAGGCTGGGCATGAGACAACAGTGTGTGCTTACCACTCAGAAAGCCCTCCATATCCTGGGCTGCATCAAAAGCAGCGTGGCCAGCAGGTTGAGGGAGATGATCCTGCCCCTGTGCTCCACTCTGGAGAGACCTCACCTGCAGTGCTGTGTCCAGCTCTGGAGCCCTCAGCACAAGAAAAATATGGACCTATTGGAGCGGGTCTAGAGGAGAGCCACAAAAATGGTCAGAGGGATGGAACAGCTCTGGTGTGAGGACAGGCTGACAGAGTTGGGGTTGTTCAGCCTGGAGAAGAGAAGGCTTTGGGGAGACCTTATTGCAGCCTTCCAGTACTTAAAGGGACCTGTAAGAAAGATGGGGACAGACTTTTCAGCAGGCCCCGTTGCGAGAGGACAAGGGGTGATGGCTTTAAACTAAAAGAGGGGATATGTAGACTAGAGATAAGGAAGAAACTTTTTACACTGAGGGTGGTGAGACACTGGCCCAGGTTGCCCAGAGAGGTGGTAGATCCCCCATCCCTGGAAACATTCCAGGTCAGGTTGGACGGGGCTCTGAGCAACCTGCTCTAGTTGAAGATGTCCCTGATCTCTGCAGGGAGGTTGGGCTAGGTGACCTTTAAAAGTCCCTTCCAACCCAAGCTATTCTATGATTCTACAGTTCCTCCCAGTGGTATTTTTTTAGTGCGATTGGCAAGCCCTTCAGCATTTTAAAGCTCCAAGGATGCTAGATACAGCATGAATGTTGCAGTGAAACTGTGACTCCGTGTGTTGCCTCTAGCCATTAATTCCCTTTACTGCTGACTGGCAGCGTTCCCTGGAGGTTGCTGTTTTGTTCATTCCAAGGTAGTTGCAGTCAGATCATGTCATCCTGACAACACCTCATTTAAAAGAAGAGTGTTGTTCCACAGATACCCTTTTGTAATAGTGGCTTCCAGGTTTCTGCAAAATGGAAAATTGATCTTTCTGACCACCTCAGAGACTCTGGGCATTCAGGATATGAGGAGCTGTGTCTGACAGAGCTTCAGTTCATTGGAGTGAGCGTTTGTAGAATTACAGTTCTTTCTTTCCACTTCTAACTTTTCATTATTAACACTTTGCTTCCTATCTGTTTGTTCCCTTGGATATTAGAAGAAATAGATGATGAAAGAAATACACAATGAAGGCGATCCTGATTTGAGAGCTAGCAAAAGTAAAGACACCTCGGCCATAAATTCATGAGCAATAAATTAAAAAACAGTAATGTGTTCAAGACAGAGGGAGATGCAATACTGTGAAATGTTTTCTTTGCCCTCATTGATGTATTCTGTAAACTAAAATCTAATTGGGCATGGAGGGACCTTTCGTTTTAAAGAGTAAAATGTGTAGATCTGCGTTTTTTGGAAAATTCTGAGACGTAAGTTCATTCCTGTTCCAAAACAGAATGAAAGCCAGAAATGGAAACTACCACACACCAAATATCAAAGGAAATGTTCTGGTGGTTTTTTTTTTTTCTTTTAAAGAGGAAGATAGAAAAGAAAATTAGGCCATCTTTTCTGATTGTCAGAACATTTTTAAGGATAAAAATGGAGTTATGAATGGAAAATTGTTTTCTTTCTGCAAATGCTTTAAAAAATATTACTTGCAAATGAACATCAGAATTGTATTTTTTTATTTGAATGGATTCTTGGATATTAGAGTTATGATCTGTCAACACTAACATCCTAATTGCATCTAACTCTTGGAAAAAAACCAGCTAAACCATCATCCAGTTGAACAGAAAAGGGCCGCCTGAATTGCTCTACAAACTGATCTTCCCCATTTAGGAAAATGTGTTCGAGTAGTCTTAGTCTGTTATCGGTCCTGACAGGACATTGAGGAACAAATGAATTTGACTTTTACAGTTATGTCAGAGGGAGATCAACTTCTTTCTTGTACATAGTAATGAGATTCAAGAGGAATCTGATATTCTTAAAGCCACTATTGAAATGTCCCCTGTGCTGTGGCATATTTTGAATCAAGCGTTTGTGATTCACAGGACAAATTCAGGCTCTTGGTGTTACAGGAAGGAATGGGGGTTTTTTCTGGCCTTTTTGGTTGATTTGTTTTGAAGACCCATGAGGACATCAGAGGGGTATTACTAGGTCAAAATAAAGTCCAGCATCCAAGAGAACACAAGTGAGAGAAAATCCTGACCTAAGCAAGGTACTTAGTTTTCTTCATCTAGGAGTCTTCCCAGCTAAAGTTGTTTTTGTTATCATTAATAGTTTATGATTAATATTTTTCATGTGGATTTCATCTGTATTTTCTGTTCTCTGCACTACTCTACTTTATAGGTATCTTGCATAGGCAATTTTCTTCTGCTGCTTTTTTTCTTTAGCTTCCTCCCTCTGTTTGCAGTCATGCTTGCAAGGTCAATACATTCTCTAGTTTAATGTGCCAGTTTGTTTCTTGTTGACAATTATATGGCAACACAGGTCTGTCTTAGATAAACTTACTGAGGTTCACATCTGGTACATTAATAGAACTGTTGATTGAACTATGCAGATGAATAAATTTCTAATTTCCACATAGGAAACACATTATAGTATGTTTTCTTAAGTTATCTGTTCCCTTCTCAACATTTTTCCAAAGTTGGGGCAAATACCAGGTCTTACAATTTTGCCTGTACAGTTCTTTGGAGGAACATAGCAATGTGTTTTGGCTTCTGATATATTTGAAAGAAATGTTTAGTCATGTTACTTTCTGAAACAATAGAGCTGTAGCTTCAGTAGTATCTTCTTCCAGCCTTCCTTGAGCCTCCACTTCACAACAACCTTCAATGAATTATCCGTGGGGTTCAGGTATGCATATCTTCAAGTACAAAGCACCCTAAAGTTCAGGAGAAGCAAGATAAGCATTTGATCATGTCATCTGCTGCTTTCAGATAGGTACTTAAGTACCTGTTTTGGAAACCCTTGCAGTGCTGATGCTGTCTTCCCTATTTCACATAGTGCAGGCTGTTGTGTTGTGTCCACTCCTGCTTTGAGTCTTAGGGCACCACAAGCAGGTGGTTTGTCTGTGGCCAGAAGAGACTGAGCTAATACGCAGTTTCTTTCTTCTACTCATCAGCATTTCTGCAGACTACTGTGTCCTTGTTTATCAGAGGGGAAGAGCACACTGTGATGGATGAAACACAAAATACCACGTGCTATAGTTGGTGTTTGTTTTCTTTCATTATCAATGTTACGTATGTGAAAGATCGATGGCTTCCCATAATTTTACCTTTATTTAAAATAGCCTTAATTTACAGTAATTTTGGATTAGTTTTGCAACGTGAGTAGAAGTTCAGTTTGTTTGGTAAATTGAAAATCATCTATCTGCTGCTGGTTATCTGCCATTGACCTAATTTGGGATTCATTATGATGTTAAAATACATTTTAATATCAAACTTGGAAAAATTGTGTCCTTAGTTACTGTATATTATTCCAAAGAAACTCGACCCTTAAAAGCAACATTATCAGAATCCATCATAGTTGAATTTTATTTTGCATCGTTCACCTTCCAACTCTAAATTAATATTTATAATGAACAGCAAAAATACTGTGGATGTGTTTAATGTATGAGCGTCCTGCTTTTAGAAGTGATCTTTACAGCTCATTAGTTGCTCAGCTCTGAGTTACTACATCAGTATTTTAATAATTTGCTGATCTTGCATTTCATGTTGCTGCCACTGAATTCCCAAAGGAATGTATTGGCAAACTGATTTATTAGAAAGGTTTTTCTTGTGGGGTTTTTTTTTTTTTTTTCAAAGGGTATCTCTTTCAGAAGCAGGAACTATCT
>NW_010410171.1:92079-92773 GCF_000710305.1 Buceros rhinoceros silvestris | reverse complement strand
GTTTTTTTTGTGGGGTTTTTTTTTTTTTTTTTCAAAGAGTATCTCTTTCAGAAGCAGAGACTATCTAGCGTCTTCCAGTCTTACAATATGCCATGTATTTTATACACCTGCACGTTTCTTCTAGTGTAATTAAATGGCTTCTGACAACTGGGTGTTTAACTGAGGTGTGTCGCATGCAAATTTTGGAAGACAGAAGAAGCTGCAGCAGGGTGAGATTGTGCCAGTGGCAGTTAAATACCAAGCATTTAACAGTGCCTGTGTTTTTGAAGTCTGCATGATTGTCTTTTGCCCAGCTTCACCTTCCTTACGCTGCTAGATTGTTAATGACTCTCTTATTATTTTTGGAATTTTAATTAAGACCATACTTGGCTTATACAGTCTCTATAATGAATACCCTTTTTGTTTGTATTAGTCCAAAACAGGAGTAAATGGTCTCTTTAACAGAGAAGTGAGAACTTTCAGAGTAAGATTCTCCTTGTTTTTTCCTCCTTTTTCATCTTTTTTTGCCAGTTCATGGTTTTGAAATGCTACCAGAGTGCTGGTTTCTGCAGAAAACCTTCCTAATCCCTGTTTTGCTGTGACAGAAATCTCACTCTCCTGTCTCCATTAGTTCTGCAGGTTTGAGTGATGCCCTGCTGGCATGGCCAGTGCTCCCTTCTTAACACTTGCTTGTCTCTTCCCTGTTTCAAAAGAG
>NW_010410171.1:54804-91947 GCF_000710305.1 Buceros rhinoceros silvestris | reverse complement strand
TCCCTATAGAGACCCAAGGTTTATGAAATTCCTTTTTCATATGGGAATTCATAATTCCCGCTTGCATCCAGATATCTAAGCCAGGTTTTGTGGGGCTTTGGGCTCTGCTTATGGAGTTGCTTGTCAATCTTCTTGAAACCTCTTTCCATGTGCATAAAAATGTCTACACATTGCTAAGCAAAGCAGCTGCTATTGATGCATTTTTATTACTAATAGTGATTCTCAATTTAAAACATTAGTAAATCCATGGAGAGCTGCCAAAGAGAAGCTAAAAGTTATATGTGCATTTATAGATTCATTCATGGACATAGGGACGTGTGTGTAGGTCAGATTGCTGCAGGAGTGCCAAAGCTATTGAATTCTAGTTTATTTAACAGAATGTAATAACGTGTATTTGTATTTGATGTCTGAAGCTCTATGTCTATAAATACATATTTGTATCTTTCATAGTGTTAAATAAAGCACAGAAGAACCATTTATAATTTTAAAAGAATTTTAGGTCATAATTGAGCCCACTTCCCCTTCCTCTGGTCTGTTTTTTGTCATCATACACGGCTGAATGGATGTGTAATATCCATATCTGAAACAGCAGAAACATCTATGTAAGCTTAGACCTTCAAGCCAAAGTTAGTGGGTGATCTGCCTCTAACCCCATCTGCTGTTCCTACCAGGGAAATGGATGTGCACAATATATTGCTGTAACACATCAATGTGATGAATCTCAGAGGTTAAGATTGAGACTGTTGCTTGGATGGCAGGGTGTTTCAGGTACATTAAGTATTGGACAGTATAGATCATATTTTATAACCGTTCGGAAAAAATGCCATCTGGTTTCCATTATTTTTTTTAGTGTAGTCTTCAGTAGAAAAGGCTCTCATCAGTAGTGCCAGTGAGACTTATATGTTCCTTCTTTTTATTTTGAAGATAATATCTTTGCTTATCAGAAATCTCTGACAGTGTATCATTCTGTCTGAATGAACTTGAGGCTTTTGTCAACTGGAGCAGTTACCAGGCTACTCTTTGCTTTGCATACCTCTGAGAATTGCATGAAACTCAAAGAGCAGAAAATACCAAGCTTTTCAGAAATAGTATGTGAATGTTTTTGAAAATATATTGAAAACATTTGCAGCAAGCTGATTTAAAAAACAGTTTTAAATATCTCAGATTTCTCAAAACTCAAAAGTAATCTGTCCATTTTTTACTGAAAGTGTTTTGCATCACCGAAGAGAGACAAGAAATGTTTTGTGTCCCAGTGAAGCCAGTTCCAATTTCATCCATCCATACTGCCCACAACCACCCAAGTTATTATGTGTAAGTTTGCTATTAAAGTATAACAGGCACCAGTTTTTAAATTCTTTCTTAAGCTCTTTTTAGACTCTTTTCTAGTTCTACTTATTGTTTAGTAGTAATTAACCTCTGTAACGATGAATGAAGAGGGATGAACTGTTCACGTAACCACCGATGGATCTCTCCATTCTGTCCTTTTGCCTCCATACACCACTTCTGGGTGACCAGGGCAGGATCGCCATTTTCTAAGTGGTCCATACATCTGGTGCTCTTGATAAATAAGTGGAGGAAATCTTCAACACAAAGTACTGGCACAGATAACGGTGAGGGGATGAGTTTAAGGTGAAGCCATTAATTTTAGGAGAGCATCCTTAGATTCTGGAGGAGATTGCCTCCAGGATCATGGGCAGAGAAATGCATTTTTTTTACTAAATTTCAAGACCTGGTTGATGGCGGTTTGGGGATTTTTATTCTTCCTCCCGATAGTTTCAAGGATGGTGAGGCAATTTCTATGTATTTATGTAATTATTTAATTATTTTTAAAAGGCTTATCAGAGATGCAGAGTTCTGCCTCCTAAGGAAGAATACAAATAGAGAAATTAAACCGGGAGCAGATCAGTAAGGCAGCAGGCTTGTGCAGAGCACTTAGGGCAGCATTTTGCCTGGGATCTTGGCTCTCTGGCTGCTCTGAGTCTGGTTTGTAACTGCACAGCTGTAACATTTCATTAAATGTAAAATTTATGTTAATCTCCTGGGATTACTTTGAAAGGGAAAAGGATGAGGAAGCAATAACTTTGAGGCTCTTGGCTTGCAAGGCTGGCGAGCCAGTTGCCACGTAACTAGTGAGCTCCTGGAGCTTAGGAGCTGCTTTGACAGAAGTCAAATGCTTGTTGCATCAGAGCTGTCTGACCAGGAAGCTCCGCTGGTTTTACCACTGGATTTTCTCATTTACTGGCACCAGTAACCGTGTAATTAATATATAAGATTTAGGTAGTGTGCTCGCACTGAATGCAAAACTCTAGACATTTGGATGCTCCTAGTGTTCAGTTGTAAGAAGTGCAAAGCACTGCAGCTATAACGGTAACTAAAAACTTCAGGTGATGTTTAAAATGAGCTTGCTCTGGAACCTGCAGCGCTTATGCCAAAGCCTTGGTCTTGTGCTGATTCAAGTTCCAGTCCATTCACAAGGTCAGTGATTGTTGAGGTTGATGTTTAGAAACTTGTGACCAAGAAGCAATTAAAATCACAGGTTCCACGTAGTAGAGAGAGCAGGGTGTAGCGTATAGCAAGGAACATGATGGTGCAAATCTTACTACAGATGTTATCTGATTCTTTTAGGAAGTTTAGGTTTGTTCGTGCATGGATTCTTAAATCAGGTTCTCTGAGCCTCTGGGAACTCCTTGTCCCTTAGTGAGCGTAGTCTATGGCTATAATTTAAGATTTGTTTCTGTATTTGAAAGTTTGATCCAACGAAGAAATAAGCTCGTTGATGTGCTCTGCCAGGACTAGAACTAATGGCAGACCTCAATTTTTATTTTTGAGGCTGGATATTTGCTAGCCTTAGTGATGTATCTTTACATAAATACTGAAAGAAAGAAAAAGTAGTAATTTTTGGACTATATATCTGTGTGGAAACCTTATAATATTATTACACAAGCATGTGATTATAGCCTTCACCTTTATTCAGTACAAGTGACAGTAATTATGGTATAGATAATTTTCACATTTGTATTCTTGTCACTTAGGAAATACACACACAGGAAGTGTATTTTGTCGCACACACCTTTCCAGCTCCCGTTACTAATTATATTATGTTCAGAGCGAGCCTTAGTGATGTATCTTTACATAAATACTGAAAGAAAGAAAAAGTAGTAATTTTTGGACTGTATATCTGTGTGGAAACCTTATAATATTATTACACAAGCATGTGATTATAGCCTTCACCTTTATTCAGTACAAGTGACAGTAATTATGGTATAGATAATTTTCACATTTGTATTCTTGTCACTTAGGAAATACACACACAGGAAGTGTATTTTGTCGCACACACCTTTCCAGCTCCCGTTACTAATTATATTATGTTCAGAGCGTGCTGAAAGCCTGCAGGTTATATACCGAGTCCTTCCATAGCAGCTTTAGTTTGCCCCTACAGACTTAAGAGGCAGATCCTTAAATGCTTTATCTGGCCTTTTGTTCTGCAGGACGAGACTTCGGGCTGCTGACAGTTTTAAAAGAAATTGTAGGACTTTGCGCAGTACATCAGTCTCCAAATGAACAGGAGAATTTGTTCCCAGAAGTAAAGTGTGAATAACATCATCTGCTAACCACAGCATGTAGTTCAGTGCAAGTCTGATTATGGGGAGGAGGATTTATTGCTTGTGGTCCCTCTGAATTCATAGCAGTTAAGCAGGGCTGGAGCATCCGAGATGCAGCGAACCCCCTGGCGACTTTGCCTTCAGCATAACACACAATTCCCAACTATTTCTAGTGGGAAAATTAACTCTGTGTGTGAATTTCTAGTCGAAAAACTGAATCTGAATGTGTAAGAGCCTGGGGAAAGCCGGGGTTTGGGATTAGTTTGTGGTTATTGTTGTTTTGGATGCTCAATTTGTGCAGCAAAGGTTTCTTGGCTTGGTACAGGTGATTCTGCAAAAATACAGGTTTTCTTCTACCTCTCCTCCTTCCCTTCCTCCCTCCTGTGATTTGGTCGATGATGAGACCTGGGATTTTTTTTGCTTGTCCTGAGCAGTTAATGAAACCTGTGACTTTCCAAACAGAGTTCTGGGAAAATACCATTAGCTTTATAGGTCTTCTGATAAATTCAGCATGAGACAAGATTAACCTGCAGACAGACATCAAATGCCAGGTTTCATTGATTGTGCTGTGCAAAAGTCTTGCACGTTAGTAATGTAGAAACTGAAAAATGAAGGGATTTGGAGAGAGGTGAGCCTTTATTTCATAATTAATAAACAATTTGACAGAATAATTGGTTTGGTTATTTGATAATCTGATTTTCAAGGCTCTGCTCAATTATCTATAAACTTGCATGATATCAAAATATTCATGTTGTTTTATCAGTGAAATAGCTTTAGGTGGAAAACAGCTATCTGCAAGAGAGGAAAGCCTCTGAGAAGAGCAGTTCCTAGACAATATAACTTGAAGTTTAGGTGCTCACTGAGACTCAGCTATTTCTTAGCTGCTTCCAACTGTCCATAGGCTTGGGAAATGCTTTAGGCTGCAACCCTGTGTCTCGATTTCCTTCCTGCTTAGTGAAAGGCAGAGGGGAGGACTGGAGGATTCCGCTGTTTCTTTTTTTAATGATTACCTTGCTTTGGAGGACTTTAAGACTTGTGCTCCATTAATCATTAACTGTTATTGACAGTCTCGCTGTCAGTCTAAGGATTTTGTGAAGAACAGCTTGTTCTCACTGTGTTGGTCAGGGATGTGCTGCTAGATTAAGTAGACTTCTCAAGTAGAATCCTTTGGTTTCAGTTGATGTGGGATATGATGACCCAGCTCTAACTCTAGCTTCTGTGAAAATACCCAGGTTAATTTTGAACAGGTATCATGGTTAATAGCAAAAACTGTCTTGTTCCAGCTGCCTGTTGCATTTTTTTTCCTTACACATTTAGACAGTGTTACTGACACAACTGCACATGTGAAGCTATTATGATAAACTTAATTCACTGCCTATTTTGGAGGATTGTACCCAGTTCTCTAGAGATTCACGTGGCAGTTTTTGAGCAGGATATAATGGGTTTGCCCTCTCTTGGGAATCACTAGGTGAATGACCAGGGAAATACAGGTTGCAGATTTTGCAGTACAGTAAGAAAATGTACCTGTTTATTTTGCCATTGGTGTTTTAAGCAAGTGAGTGATTTATTATCTAACTGGGATTGAGGTAGAGGTGACTGATGGAGGCCTCATTCAGATAAGGCTGATGTAGTCTGCAAGAAAAAAAAGCTCCTGGAAACCAGTTTTCCCGCTCTGTATTTGACAAGAGTTGTTACACATCTTAATGTACATTTATGGCTTATAGTTCCTCTAGCTGCTCTTGAAGACCCAAAGCTGCTGAGGTGTTGACCTTGTCATTCATGCTTTTGGAGGTGTAAAGGTTAAATTGAAGCACAGTTTCCTGTCTCCATAGTCCCCATTTGTGCTCACTATAGAGAGATCAGTGCCTTCATGTGACATATCAGGGCATCTGAGGTGAGTCTCCTGCCCTGAACTTCCCCCTGAGGGATCGTACACAGCTGCCAGGGGGCAGCAGGAGTGGAGCTGTTCCACTTGGGAAGACAAGCTGGGAGCTGAGGGTGGCTGCAGCACAGGTCGTAGTGGGGACCTTGTTGGCCAGGGAACAGTCCAGCAGTACCTGAACAGGGCCAGGACTGTGATAGGAACCACTCTGGTTGACAGTGGGGCATCAGCAGGCAAGGCGAGGTGACAAATCAGATTCAGTGTCCATCCAGGAGAGGCAAATTAGCAATGAAGCACTGAGAGCCACTAATTGTAGCTGCAGTATTATATTGTAAACATCTCCCTTTTTAATATGTTAGATCTGTTTGTGAATTTGCTTACAAAAAAAAAAACCCCAAACCAAAAAAAACCACTCCACCAAAACCAACCTTATGGTTAGTATTGTTGCAACCTAGAAGAGAAACTTTTAATCTAAGAGTCTTTTATAAATATTAGTGTATCATGTTCCTGCTAATGAGCTTTCAGACTCAATCTGGTGAAAATAATATTGTATTTCTTAATTAAAAATGAGTTGACTTTAGAAGAAGAAAACAAGACCTGCTGATAGTATAGTTTATAAATGATTTTCTAAAAGCCTTTGGTTTTGTATTCACAACGAGGCTTCCTTTAAGGCTCTCAGGATATTTTCTTGACAGCTGTAATGTAAATACATTAAAAAAAAAATAGAAATCTGGAAGGGTCTTTTACCATCTGTCTCTGCAACACCGAACATACAGAAGGTTCCATCTTACACGAGAGAATCGTCTATCCCACTACAGAGCCCAGAGCAAGAAAGCCCAAGCCATAAAATTTATTAGATATCCCTGCAAGATAAAAATCAATAAAATACAATCTCTTGTGGTTTAATATGAAAATAAACATAAAGAAGTGGTGGCTCTCAGGAAAAATATTGAGCTGCAGGTATAGAATTGAAAACGTCAAGAGGAGAAGACTGAAAGCGGAGGGTGTTGTCCAGTTTACTAGGGTGTATTTCAGAACCAAAGCCAGGAATAATAGCACAGAGGGCAAGCTGTCTGGCCACATCTCAAAACCAAAATTCATTATGGGGTTGTTGGTGCTGCGAGTGAGATGAAAAAGATCACCTTTCTTGGGTGCCAAACCTCGGGAGCCAGTCTTAAAACCTTCAGTTAATTCATGACTATCCATAAACGGGTACGGTGCTGTGCGTGGTAAAAAGAATCAAAGCTACAGTCCTGTTTGGCCAGTTTCTTCTGTATTGCATCTCTTATTTTCTGTCATACTTCGTTGTAGGTACTACTGGGTGTTAATGATACTTTAACGATTTGGGTTGTGCGGTGCGAGCTCTCCGAGGCTCTTTGAGGATGCACTCTGTGGTTTCTATGAGATACTTTGAATTTCTTTCAAACACTGCATGTCCTAGCCTTGTTCTGTCTTTTTCTGAAAAAAATTACAGCAAAGCTTTAGCAGTATTTTAAACCCTTAAATTACTCACTGTACATTCAATTCTAACTCCACTTTTATTTTTATTTTTTAATCTGTGAATAAGGTAGAATACCTTTACTTTTAAGTTCAGTTCAAATTTTTCATAGTACCAGAGTTGTTGAAGTAATTGCAAACTCCTGTACTGCAGGGCTTTATTTACCTCTGCAGAGTAGCATAATTTCCATTCTGATTGTACCTGAAGGCTCTTACAGGCTATAACCCATTGTAAGGCTGCTGTGAAGGAAATAATAATTCTTGAGCTCTTTTACCTTTCCCCTGCTTTCCTGGGTTACTGAAACTTGTGTAGGTGAAGCAGCGTCACTCATTCATGGACTCAGTGATGTAGTGTGTGTTGGGGACAGAAATATTATAGCCCCCTAGAAAGCATCTGACAGACAGCAATTGTGAAATTAGTGACGTGTAACCCAAACCCAAACTCTTGCAAGAGTTTTCTCCCCTGCTCCAAATATTGACTTTGATACCAAGCATTTTAATTGAGTGGATCTTTGAGTTTTCCATGAATGCGTGGTATATACATGGGTCTTGCTTTCTAAGCATTTATCTTCAAGTGCTTGATCAGAAATGTTATTGTACTTGGAAAGAAACATCTATTCTCACCCACCACTGTGACTCTAGGATCTCAAGAGCAATACTGAATAGGGTAATGCTTGTTGAGCTGATATAACAGTGACCTTTCGGGTCCCTGTAGTTGCTTTTTCTGTCCTGCAAATTCAAAATCCTTTGCCAAGCAAGCTCCTGAAAATGTATCTTTTAAGTTTATTACTCTGTTATGAAGTTACTAAGTTTATTATTAAGTTATCTGTCATTTTAAGCTTTACCTAGTGACAACAGTGATAGTGGAAGGAAGATCCCAAATCTATATGAGGCTTACAGCTAGTTTTTAATCCCGTGATAAAGCCGCTAGTTCTGTAATGTCTATAGGACCAGACATAAGTGAAAATTTATGTATAAGCTCTGTGACTATCAATCACTCTTACTGTTGGAGGGGGGACTGAGTCGTGCCTTTTAAGCTTCCCATTTGCCTACTTGCGCTGTGTTTTCTCTGGTTTTATCATTTTAAATGACACAGAAGGCTGGCTAACTACTCCTTGTAATGAGTCCAGTTTGTTGTGAGAGTTACCGCTTTAGATCTGTAACAAATCAAATGCAGCGGCACACTGTGTGTTTGTTTGCAGGTGTATTTCTCCGTGACAGCTGTTCTTTCAGACCCTGAGATCTGCCATTAATTTTGAGTAGTCAGGAAGACATCCATCTAGTCAGCAGTAGAAATTATTGCTGCTCTTTGATGAGTTTTCATTATTAGCATTTCTCAAAGGCAAGGGTGACTGAAATTTATGGCATCAGTTGGCCACAGGAGACGGGGATGTTTCATAAATGCTGCCAGATGTCGCTGAGATGAGCTTGTATGCAACAAGCAAATCTTTCGAGGAAGAGCTGTTAAAACTGCTATGGCAAATTCTCCTCCCTGAACCTATTTCTGTTGCTTAAGTCAAATGGTGCTGTGACTTCTTGGTGTCCAGTCAAAGTGGCCTTATAACCAATGTGGCATTGGCAGGATTGCAGTGCAGTGGGGCAAGGCCACAGTGAAGCCGGTGTCTGCTGCATGTAGTGTACTATGACGGTACTATGGCAGGGACACTTCCCTAACCTTGCTAGAAATCCCGGTGGGAAGATAATGAATGAAATCCTAAATAATTTTTGATAGGAAAATAAACCCTACGGAGAGCACCAGAAAAGTCCTTTATTACCTTCTTTTTGAGAAGGGGAGTTGGAGCCACACGTTGATGAAGATTGATTAATGTGTTGAACTTTGAAGACATGACCTTGCAAACCCAGCAGTTCTTGCCATTTCTTTAAAGACATAACCAAGCACCATGACCTGAGACTACATGAAAAAATGAATGTTTAGTTTGCAAAATCATGAGCTAGAAGTGCAGAGCATGTGTTAAACTTGTCCATAGATTCTCTTGGTCAGCACGTACCTTCATCTTAGACCATGGTCTGCCACGTGGTACTGGTATTTTTCCTGAGAGACTTCTGTCCTGGGACAAGGAACAGGCAAACAAGGAAGCAAAATCAAGGTTGCAAGAACATGGTATATTACTTTTTTTAGTGCTTATTTTCAAAATACATCTGTAAGTCCTATTTAATTATTTTTATCACATGGTTTGCATGTGAGATAACTTTCTCCTTTGGGTTGGTGTATGCTGTTTCTGCACCATCTTATTCTGCCTTTCTAGAGCTTACATTGAGAACCTAATATATTGCCTTTGCCTTTTGGGCCAATTTTTGTCCCTCTTCCTTTGGTGGATAATCCTGAGCTATGCGGGTAGTGGTTTATATTTAGAAAGCTGCCCTGGCTCTGTTAGTTTCCAGTTTTTGTAAGAAAGATTGAAATCCCAAAGCTGCATAATTTTATAGAACACTGAAAGATTTGCAGGAACTTTGATAGATTATATTGCTCATTTTTGTAGTTATTCTGTATTTAAACACTGTCGTACTCCTTATAACGAACAAAATGATGAAGTCACGTATTATATTGACCATAGTTCATGGCTCTATTTTGGTATGTTGTTATTCTGACTAGTCTAGAAATTGCTTTAAGGAAAAGAAAAACACTCCTATAGTGCAAGGTAGCTTCTTTGCCTGCACTTAATTTGATTTTTCTCAATAGCAGGAGGCAGAGTAAATGGATTTAAAATAATGTGTTAAACAGTGGCCTCCACATTTCATCGTAGCTCCAAAACTGTATGTTAAGTCTAGGTTATCCTGCTTGTTTAATGGAGAAACTTGGGTATGAGAGCTCTCAAACCTGTTTGATAATTACAGATGATTGTTCGGTAGGCGGGTGGGCATGATTCAAAGACAGTGAGGCACAGCAGATGAAATACAAAAGAGAAATCTTTGGTGTCCAGTCCTACTTGGTACTTGCATCATCAAAGGGAGGTTTCAGGGAGGTTCACAGGAGGTGAATTTCTTTTTTGTGTTTTTATCCCTCTTCAGTGGCAGATGAAGTTGAGATGTTCTTTGGAGAAACAGTCTGTCTGAGGAAGATAACTGGCAAGCAGGCCAGGAAGATCTTCAAAGTTCAAAGAGAGTTACCCAGAATTAGAGATAGCAGAGCTGTGAGAACTTGTGCAGCCTGAGAAGATGCTTGTGTATTGGTGAATCCAGAAAATATACTCCAGGGGGTTAGTCACAGCATCCAGACTTTGAGGGGACTTGCAACAGAACTGCATATATTTATGGGAGGAGACATAAGTACTTTTGCTTCTTGGCATGTCTTAGTGCCCGTATTGCAGGGGAATGGTGTAGAGGAGGTACCTATTTATATACGGGTGATGCTCCAGAGAGAAGCATAGGAAAAAGGCAAGGAATTGTAGCAGTCTGAGTGCGGTGGGGAAGTTGCAGAATTGCTTGCCCAGCAGGTTAACCCAGGGTGGGAAGCATAGCAGTAAAATAGAGTCAAGCTAGGAAGCTGGTAAGTGGGGGACAACATGTTGGAGGAGATGGAAAAAAGCAGTAAAGAGAGAATATTAGAAATGGAAGAGAAAAAGTAGGTGATAAACTGAATATCCACAAAATAATCCCCTGGATATTCCCTCTCCTTGATTAGTTGATAGTGGAAACCATTGTCTTTAATCTTCCTGTCCTCTGAGGGCATCACTTACCTGTAGTGTATGTACTGGAGAACGACTGTCGGGCTGACATGATGGAGGACTACGATTTTTTTTTTTTTTTTAAAGGAAAATAAGTTTGGTCTTTTATTCACTCGTATTTGGGAAAACATCATTTGAAGTTCAAATACTTTGAACTATATCACCTGAAAATGTGACTTAGGTGTTTTTTAAGTTATTTTGTGGTTTCTTTTTTAGTGGGTAGGATATGTTCAAGTGATTTATCTTTGATCTTGATTGGATTTTGTTTTTCAGAATTAATAAAGTAGCCTTTAAGCAGTTCATTAAGTGTTAGCTTCCTTTGCTTTCCAAAGGCTCTCTTATGAAATTGTGCAGAATAGGTGGTTATTTCAGACAAAATACTAGTAAAAAGATAGTAGTTAAGCTTTTTTTTTCTTTTGCCTTATTGTCAAATCCCTAAATACTTAGTGCAAGTTCCTAGTTAAGAATACAGCTTTCATCCAATTTCTTTACAGTCTGGGAGTCTTAGTACATCTTGAGAAGCCAAGGCTGAAGCTTGTTTAAACTTCAAAACCTAAAAGTAGGACAGTTTTCTTTCATTACTCACTGCAAAATCAAGTCAGGTGCAGCCACAGCGGCTGCAAAACCATGCCACGTTCTCCTCTTTCATTTTTCTCATCTGTGACAGAGATTTCTGGTACAAAGGATCAAAAGTCAGACATGCCCTTTGAAAAATGAGAAAATTCAGAGTTGTAAAAGTAACATGAGAGTTAAAGATGACTGACTTTTTAATTTTATAGTTAGCATTTCCTTAATTTTCTTTTTTCCCCCATTTAAATATAAGACAACATTGAAATACAAAGAGAATTTGAGATGAAAGATTAAAGGTGATTCAGCCTCTATCAATGTCTGCCCTGATTCTCTTCTTAAAAAAAAAAATTACCATATTGTAGGCACTAAAACATAGATTTTACCCACCAGAAATAATGAGATGTTTCAGTCCTGTAGGTTTTTTCTTGATGTCAGGAAATGGCACTTTTAAAAATGTTTAGGGAGCGTAACACTTCATACAATTTCACGCTTCAGAAATGACAAGCCTACATGACTGTATTATGTGGTATTTTACTTTGGTCCCCTATATATGGAAATATCATCTGCAAAGTACTGTGCAAGACTTTTTATTAACGTGTTGTGTTCCTCTGTACCATGAAACACCCAAGCTGAATTAATCCAGCAGGTCGCTAGCAAACTTGACAGTGAAGAGTCTTCAACCAAATGTAGTAGGATTTGAAGGATGTCCTTTAATTTCTGACATCTTCATTTATTAAAGGTCCTGAAATGAGAGCACACTCCACCCCAGGCAGAGCCTTTCCTGGTATCGGAGCATTCATCTGCACTCCCTTGGCTTCCAAAAGGCCAGGACACAAATTTGAATCTCTTCCTGGGGCTCAGTAGTTGAAGGCTATGAAGATGTGTGGTTTCACTTTAAATGAGTATGTTTCCATATATGTGCTGTTAGGAATATGCTGTTTCCAGAAGCAGGTGAATCTTAAAGTCAAAGATAAAACAGGTGACTAAAAAAGGGTCACTTACTCTTCTGCCATCTACTCTTACCTGAACACCTGCCGATGACCTTGTTAAAACCAGACTCCTGGAATCCATTCAGCTGTTTAACATTTCCTGGAATAGTTGCTAGGTGTGAAGCACCCTCCCCTTGAGGACTGGACCTAGTACCATCTAAACTTGATTATGCTAATCTCACAAATACTATACGATGGTAGGTGAGTATCATTTCTTACAGATAAGGTTGCTGAGACACAGATAAATAACGTGCCCCCGAGTAACACAAGACCAGAAATAAAACACAGCCCATATTTATTATAAAGAAATTAGGGATTAAATTGCAAATGACTGTTTGCCTCTCCCCAAGACTGCTACTGCCTAGCAACAATTGCCAGATAGGATAAACATCATTAACCGTGAAATGTTTAGTGTCTAAAAGATGTTAGAAGTGCTGATATGCAGTCTTGAGGTGTCTCTGTGCTTTTAAAAAATATCATCTGGCTTCGCGTTTGGGTCTAAGCGTGGTCCCAGCCTTGCCCGTGGTATGCGTGTGCATGTTTGCGCACGCTCCTGTGGATATAATGGAATTGGTATTGCCGCGATGCATAATTAAGTGTAGTGGAGAGGTGCTTCGGCAGCCAAAATAAAAATTAGAAATCGTGCACACTACATTGAGAAGCTTCTCAGGAAATCATTCAAGCTCTCTCCTCCTGTCAGGCTGGGGAATATGCCTCTTAATTTCCCCTGACAGAAAACACATCACCTCATCATCAGCCCTGGAAAACGACAAAACATCCCCACTGAAAAAGACTGACTGCCAAATGCTTTCTTTGCCACCGCAGCAAGGGGGCCAGGGAGGGGAGGGGCATGCTTCAGAAATTTCAGGAAAGTAGAATAATTTACCTTGATACCTGTAGAGTCCCACTGTTACGCCACCTTTTGCCGCAGAACATTCATCTCATAGTCAAGGTGCAACCCTTGAAGAACTAATTTGAGCCAGAGAATATATGGCCATTTAATTCTAAAAGAATAATTAATACCCCTGAATCTGGATAGTGTGAAATTCTCTTGCAGTGTTCGAGCCAAGGCAAACATCTCTATGCAAAATCTACACCTGCAGATCTCTTACATATGTGACAGAACAAACGTGGCTCAGTCCCTCGCTGTGCTGTGTGCATTAACCTGTAGCAGTGGTAATCTCATCTGAAGTTACTGTGCAGTCCCTTGAAGGTGTTGTAACACCATTAATAACAAAACTTGAATTTATTTAAATACTTGCTACTGCAATTTGGTTGAAATGAGTATGGTATTTTAAATAAACCTCAAAAATCTCTTGAATAATTGCATTTCTGAATTGTGCACAATTACAGAGTCTACGTCAAACGATACATCAGGACAGAGGATCTTTATAGACAATTATTGTTACATTTATCATTATGTCCATATTTGTATTGCTGGATGTTTTTCTTTTTTATGTATGAAAATTACAATGAGGATATTTTATCGTCACTCTGTTTGCGAAACTCTTGCACCAACATATTTTCCCTGCGCTAAGGGAGTAACTTTGTAAGTCAGTGACAGGGATCAACAGTGTGTATACATACAAGTACAACACCTCTGGTAAATATATTAATGTTGTATTTTTATGTAAATATACTGCAGTGGGCCAGCTTCCTATTACAGTGACATTACACAGTCACATAGATGACTGCATAATTCATATTGCTGCGTGAATGGTTCTAATTCTCACATGGCAAAGATAATGGTGGTGAGAACTGGTGCTGTGATGTATGTGAGAGCATTGGACAGCCTGATGCTCAAGCCTGGAGAGTTTTGACTGTGTCTTTCATTGGTGGGGATGAGACTCTTGTCATGTAGTGAAGTAGAATGTATTGGAATAATTCAGAGCCTCCAAGAGTCGCTGAAGTGATGATGAAATCTATGGCTGGAGGTTTTTCTGTCATAGAATTGTATGGTCATCTGTTGTGTGGCAGGAATGGTCTCCATTTTTTACTTTTGAGATGCACATCCGCCAATCATTTGGCTAAAAGAGGAGCTGGAGGACACTTGGGAAAGACTGGGACACCAATGTTCCAGCAGGCCCGAGGTAGCGTGCTTTTTGCATCCTGCCCTGTAGAGATGGTCTACAGTAGATGATCGGTCTGTTGTAATGGACCCTCTGCAGGATGCCAAATCCTCACAAGTTATGTGTATGTATGTATAGGTATATTCTGTACAACACGTATAGATTACAAACGTCAGTAACATATGTGTGAGTGCCAAGTGCAGTTCAGCACATTGGCGTTGTGATCTGGATGGAGGTTTTTATTATATATTGTTCTCCAAGTCCAAAGTGTTTGTGAAGATCCAGGTCCGGACCAGCAACGAAATTATGATTTTCATTTAGCAACACTTTGAACATTTCAGAGCCAGGTTTACTCCTGAGGTCTTTCTCTCGTGTATAAAATTCACGACTGTAATAATGGACTTTCCTTGGCTTGGTTTCAGAGATTTGTGCATTGTAGGATTTGTGAGTTACGTGATTACGTGAGTAGCTACTTCGGTTTGAGTGAGTTTAGCAAAACTTACTGGCTTTAGAAAACGTATCTGTTTTTCTTCAAAGATGTATCTAGAAAGCTGAAAGATTGGGAAAAGAACTTGTCCATCCCAAAGTTTTGTAGAATCAGTGCCCACATGCCTGTTAAAAATCAAACAATTTAGATAAAGCAATCATTCCTGGTTTTAGCTGCAATACCGTGCTTTGACTCTAGAGAGTAAGTCTGAAGACCTTGTAGCAGCAGGGGTTTTTTCATTTGTGCAAATTGGTTTTGAACAGAGACTATTTTAAAATTCTATAATGGAAGTATTAGTAAATAAATATAAATAACAATCTCCCCAGGGCCAGGAGGGGATTGTGGTGGTTGTTTTACCTAACTCATTTCTGGCAGTGTCATGATGCAGTACTGTTTAATAAAATATAATTTCTGTGCAGATGAGATTTTTGACATCCTTGAAAATATTAGCACTTATAATCCTCTGTAGGTTAAGGAGTGAGTAATGCAGTGAAAATAAGTCCCAAACATATAATTATAGGATACTGTTTGGTTGTGTTCTGCTTGTCCTGCCAACATGAAGAAGCAAGCACACCGAGAAGAATCTGTTTGCAGAAGTTTCAAGACTATAATTGGGGCGTGCTGGCAAGACTGATGCAGAGCAGACATCTCTTCCATCTCCTCTGGTGCTCCACATCACTCTATATCGCTCATTTGAAGATGTCTAGGCATTCCTTCAAAATTATCCAAGTTGGAGCTGAACCAGAGAATGGGAATAAATTATTTGTATTGCAGACTCCTCTGTATTTTAAAGATGCTTACATTCAATGTTAATAATGAAACTCCTCATTTAATTCAGTATATTGCTGCTCCTCGCAACCAGGCATAAATTCTCTACAGTACTATATGTGCTGATACACTAGAAAATTATGCATTTTGTTTATTATTTCAATATAATTCAACAGCCAGGAGAGTTCACGCAGGAGGCATTTTTATACAGGGCATTCACCTGCAAAGCAGCTCCAGCAATACCAATGTCAGATTGCGTACTTCTGCCTTGTACAGTCAGAGCTGGGAAGAAGTTGGTTTTTGGTGTGCCTTCAAGTGCAAACACAAACTGTGTGGAGAGGACTTGCCTGCCTGTGCATCGTTCCCAGGAGCAGTGGCTTAGCAGACCTAGTTCATTGGTACCTATTGGCAGCTCTTGAGTCTTTTGTGTGTTTTCCATATACAGCTGGCTGGAATTTGTTCAGGTATTTTATTTTGGTGTACAAGGAACAGAGTTCCCTTGCTCTCTCCCTTCTTGGTGTAGCTTGCCACAGTTCGCTACAAGATGTAAAAGAGGTGAGAAGACAGCTTTGAACACCTCTGTGGAAGAACTCTTAAAAGGACAGATCTGAAGAGTTGGTTTTAGGAGTTGTGCTGCTGACTTGTTTTCATTTTCAGTGAGATAAATGTGATTTTTGCCTGCTCCTGTGGATTCTCTTCAGAAATTAAAGCTATCAGCTTTTCAGCATGGGCACGCACATTTGGATGTGATTGAGCTCAAGAAGTCCCACTTCCCATCATCTTAGCTGCTGTCACAGCGTAGGTGCATGCCCTTAGCCCATCCCCAGTGTGAAGGAAGTCGTAGTTCAAGGCACAATGAAAGGTCCATCAGGTCTAGCTCAGGTGTCAGCTGGAGGCTGGCAGTGCCATCTTCCACAGTGATAGTTCTTAGATCAAATGATGTTACATTTATGATACAACATAAGACAAACAAATTACACGACAGTACTGTTGGAGATGGCAGTTTTTAAGGGACTGAATGCAATCTTTCAAGATACACACAGTTCCTGAAGAGATCTTTCTTGCTACTTACTTGGTGCTATCGCATCAGATTCAGTATTAAACTTGTAATCTTTCTGTGAGCAAATCGTGGCAGTCTAATTCCTGAATTTGCTTTCTGTCGCTCATTTATGACAAAACGTGTTGTTATCTTAGCGGTACTACAGACCAGATAGTAATAGTGTCAGTAGAAATGTGTAAGGTGGTGTTTGCTAATAGCTTATAGTGTAGCTCATGAATATTTGGCATTTTCTTTTTCCCAGTCACTTCATAGTTTAAAAAGAATTTTCTCACTGGAGTTTGTCAATTCTGATGCTGTTTCTTCCTTTAATGTCTTCCAGCTTGCCACTTTAGAATTCCCTCCGAAGAAGCTCTTTGGAAACAAGGATGATCGAGTGATTGCAGAACGGCGGAGTCACTTAGAGGTAATGCCAACTTTTTAGCAGGCTTTTGCTGTGTGTTTCGGTGGAGTACTCCGACTGACCAACAAAACCATGCCTGTGTGGTCAGAGTTAAATAGCCTGCTCATGAGTACGAAGGTACTTGCTGCCTCATTTAACACAGGAGATGGCAGCAGTAGATTGCAAAGCAATAAAACATGCCTTAAGAAAAGAGAATTAATCCTAGTCTAGGAAAAAAAGCAACTCTGTAGAGATATTCATAGGAGGTGCGTTTATTTAAGGAGGAAAGGTCGTGAGTGAGGTAAGTGTTCACGGTAGACAGATGGTCTCTGTGCAATACAATTAAAAAAATATTGTTACTTTAAATGCAATTTGATGGCTGAAGATTGACTATTTTATCATAGTTACTATATCGAAATATCTCATGACAGAAGGAAAGCGGTATTTAGGCATCTTTGAGCTGTATTTTGTAACCGAGTTTCCTGAATGTATTTTTTCTTTCAAATAACTTTAAAATCAATTTTATTGTGGACAAGGCTATTGTGGACGGCATAATTTTGACTCCTATCACCCATTTGGTCTTGGTATTTGTGTGTTACTGCACATGTTACTAGGGCCTGGGGGCAGGGGGTGGGGTTTTGGGGAAGAGGAGGCGTGAACAAAGACTAAACCGTACGCCCTGCAACTATATTGTAGCCACATGGGGATTACCTGATCATGCAAGTTGTTAAGAATTGTATTCTTCGTAGAAGTAAAGTAGCACTAAGTAGTGCTTTAGAAAGTATAAAAGGAGGTTGCTTTCAACTGGAATCATTTCTTGCATGTCTGGAATTATTTCTATGTACTTCACCTTTTCTTTGATTTATCAACAAAACATCCTCCCGCTGACTTTAGATATGAGGCTGTCTTACATGTAGCACCAAATGTAATCAATTCTTTTTGTTTGTTTTGTGTCCTCTGTAGAGGGCAGAAAGGCATGGCCACGTTCCAGTCTAGTACTCCATTTGCATATTTTTGTACCAGTGAGAAATTTAATCCTTTAATCTTTCCGACCTTTCATTGATTTGCTAATGGATTTTATTGTAACGTTTCTAAATGTTGCTGTGTAAAGCCATCCTTTGATCAGGGTGTATAGTACTTATAGCTTTCTATGTAGCCAGTTCTTAGCTTAAATTTTAACTGTATCAGTTTTAACTAAATTAAGTCTTTAAAACTTTATTACCTATATATTTTGCAAACATAATAATAATATGACTCTTTGTCAGAGAGTGGAGATACAGGACAAGGGGTAACAGGTTCAAACTGAAAGAGAGTAGATTTATAATAGATACTTAGGAAAAAATTCTTTACTGTGAGGATGGGAATGCTCCTTGAAGTGTTCAAGGCCAGATTTGATGGGGCTTTGAGCAATCTGGTCTAGTGGAAGGGGTCCTTGCAGAGAGTTTGGAACTAGATGACCTTTAAGGTGCCTTCCAACCCAAACCATTCTATGATAATATTCTGTGATATGACCACTGTTCACATGAATATGTTTTGCCGTGTGCCAGACAGCACACTTGGCCATGGCTCTCAATAGTCCTGACAAACCGAAGATTCCCCCATGGCTAGGGGGGAAGGTTAGATAAAGAGGACAAGGAGCCAAGGAAATGTTACAATCCTTGCCACGAGGAATTTGATGCAACAGGCTTATCAAAAGCCCTTTATATCTGCCTCTCTGATCGTGGTATCTTCACTATACACTGTGCAGTAGTTTGCTCTGGCTTTGCCCATGGCTGGAGAGTTTCAGCTAACATAGCTGCTGCCTTCTTGGTGTAGAGTGAGAGAAACCACCTACTTAGTGATGGTTTCCAAAGTCACATAGTGCTTTGAAGGCTCAAAGCACGTCTTGAGTTAAGCTGGTAAAGTATTTGGCAGACAGAGAAAGTGTGATAGTAGAAGACGGCACAGGGACCCGTTCTGTTTAAAATGCTAGCTGTTACAGGCTCATGGCTTTCAATCTAGCATGAACCTTGAGCACACTTCCAGTCAGAAGGTAGTAAATGGGTGGATTGTCTCTGTAAGACATGTGGTTCCTTGGACCCGGTGTGTTTCTCACATGGGATTCGATCAGGTAAGAGGTGAGGGCATTAGTCCTTGGTAACAAGCAGAAACATGGTGTGTATTCAGTTGGCTTTCATACATGATCTTGTACCTTGATTTGCTGAAAACCCTTTGCAGTCTCTTCCAATCCTTGCAGGTGATGTCTTGTCGTAGCTGTAGTATGGTATAAAAGTTTATTTGCTTGTTAAGAGCTAATGGGCTAAACCAGCATTTTTAGAAGAAGCAAAACACAGCTTCCAGGCCAACAAAAATGTATATTCTTATCCAACATCTGAGCTGGCTTTATTGACTAAAAATAGATGACAGCCTGACAAATATCAGTCTGGTAAGTGCTCTGAACAAATATTCTGTATTGTAAGATCATTAGTAGAACTGTCATCCCAGTGGTGGATGACAAAGGAATTACTCTGCTCTTCCAGTTTTTACATTAGCTATTTATACATCTTGAGTAGACTGCACCTTCAAGTTGTTTTTTCTGAACTTTCTGGATTCAAATGGGATAGTACAGTTTTGGCTAATCCAGTACTTTCCACAGGTCTTCTCCGAGCAATAGCAGTTTCTTCTTTTTTTTAATTTTTCTTTTTTTTATTTTTTCTTTTTCAAGTATGCACTTAACAAATTAACATCCAAACTCCAGCGTACACCTGTGTGAGGGATAAGACAGCTTAATCTGTTGTTTCAGTCAAACAGCCTGACTAGAGTATTTGCTGGAATTAGCAGTTCGTTACCGAAATGGCCTTGCAGGCTCTTTCCTTTACGTAAGACCTAAATTGCAGCTCTCGGTCTGATCTGGGAAAATGAAGCGGATAGACCGGGAGTCATTGTAAGAGCAAAACTACTCTTCCAACTAAATGTACGATGGTCACAGAGCTGATTCTAGTGCAGATATCTAAACTGTTAATTTCTTTGGTTCACTTTGGCTTTAGTCAGGGAAATTTTCCTTGTACCTTATTGTAAATAGATTTGTCCAAAACATCATTTGCAGGACAGTTTAGGAAGGGTTTGCTTTTTCCGATGCGTCAGCTCTTGGATCCTTGCCACAGAAGTGCTGAGGAGAGCAAGGCATTTGTGGTACCTTTCAAGGAATAAGTGTCAGGGGGGTTGGCTGTAGGGCTTGCTTTGTTTTAAGATTGTCACGTAGAGTTACGTCACTTCAGTTAGGGATTAGAAGTGGGCATATTTCATTGTAATGGAGATGAAATTACTTGGATTAAAAGACTCCAGAGAGCCCCAGATTATGAGGATTGTGATTTAAGATCACAATATATGCAAAGTTTATGTAAAACACTAAGCTCTTCTATTTATCCTAGCTGGTACAAATAACCAAAAGCTTCTCAATACCTCATTGGTGTTGTGTGAGATGAACCTGGGGTGAAGTCTCTGACCTCCATTGTGATACGTAGTCGCATTGTAAACACTTTTTGCTTTGGTGTTTGTTGGTATAATATAAAGTCTTTTGAGCAACATCTTACGTATTTCCATAGAGGTTTGGAAAAGTAACATGCAAGGTGGCACAAAGGTTTTGCCTATACATCTTCAGAGAAAACACCAAAATTGTATTTAAAGTTACCTATCCAAAATGCCCTATTGCAATCTATTAATTTAGTATTTCTTCAGGGACCTGTTGCAGGGCAAAACTCTGAATTAATTGTTCTGCAGTCTAAAGACTGTAATTTCACTTCAGAGCCAACCGTGCTTGATTAAATCCGCCTTAAATGAAACAGCCAAGGATTCTTTTGATTAAAGTTAATGAATAGAAGTTAGTGTGTATCTATCCTTTCATGCAATTAGAAATCAGTAGATAAGAGTATAGGATCTTTTTTTTTTTTCAAATTAAATCAGATGATGTATATTCCTTTTTTTATTTTTAAGCAAAAACTTTGTAAAGGAAACACATGTCACAAGAGATACGTGATTCTGTGAATGTATCTGTTCCTATTTTAACTGCAAAATACCTTTCATTCCTCAGCGAGTTGCTAGATCTGTGGATGACAGTAAAAAGAAGTTTTCCTGAAATCCCAGCTTCTGTAGATACTGCGTTTCTGTTTCATATCATTCTCCTGATTATTTTTTTCCTTCCCTTAAACTCGTGCTTTATGGTAGTAATGAAGATTATTAGCCCCATTTTCTCATTGTGCAGCCAGGAAAAGCAAGAGTCTAAGCTGACGTAGCAGATCGAATCGCGTTTCTTGACTCCTTGGTCAGAAGCCTTGCATCAGGGACCTGCTCAGCTTTATTTTCTGCTCTCGCTGTCACCAACGTGCTCAGGAGAAAACAATTGTTATGCTGACAAAATCCCAACAGGTTATTGCTTAAAGGAAAACAAAAGCTCCCCCAAGCCTCAGCCTGTCTCCCTGTCTCTGTTTCCTGCTCCCAGTGCTGCGTTTCCTCAGGTTCCCTTCATGGACAGCAAAGGGGGAGAAGCAAAATCCCCCATCAGGGGTGCACCAGCAGGCAGCTCAGTAGTTGTTGGTATGAGTCCTGTGTTTCCTTGTGCTGCCACTTGCAGAGCTCGGGGAATGAAAGTCAACCCGTAATGGTGTGGTAAGGTGAGCCTGCGTCATGTTTGGTAGGAGCACGTACATCTTCCTGGCATTGTCTTTGCTCTTCTTTTTTTCTTGGTCCTTTGAACCTCTTTAAAAGACAGACACACTCAATTTATTTAAAATTAATAATGCAATTGTCCTTAACCTCCTCGCTTCCTGATGTCTGGTGATGAGGTTTTCAGTGATAGGTGTTAATGCAGAAAGCAGAAATAAATCTTGTATGAACTGCATAATTCAATTTTGCTCTTGAATCCATAGAACTGGCTGGGAAAAGCACCACGGACATTGAACTGCCTGAAATATTGCTGTTCCCTACAGTCAAAACTAAACTTCCAAAATAAGATTAGACTTAAGTTAGAAGCCAAATACTTTGTTTTGTTTTTAGTTTGTATTCTCACTTATGTTCCTTTGGAGGTGATAATTTCTAGGGCGGTTTTTTGGTATAGGGAGCTAAAGCTGGCCACTCCAACCTTCCTGTTGAAAAGTGAGATTCTGCTGGTTTTGCATAGCTCCAAGAATCTAGTTAAGGAAAAGGTGAAAGAATGGAAATAGCACTCTTCATTGAACTTGAATTTGTTCTTGTTATTTAAATGTATTAATAGTTTCAGAATTAACATTTCAGTGGCAAACAGCTAAAGAAACATATGAGAAAAAAAATGAAAATATTTGTTGACAGATTTGGCAAACGGAACGTTTGAGTTTGTCTGAGACCTCATTTCTTGAGGTTTTCCTTGTAGTCATGAGGGCAGAAGCGTTTTAATGATTTAATGAATTTACATGATTCATCATCTGAATAGTTGACATGAACTTCATGAATACGTCCCACCAGCCTCTATTTCACAGCCCCATCCCTTAATGCGTTTAACTGAGACAACCTGCTTCATGCTGATTACAGGTGAATTGATGTTTCTGCTGCATAAACCCTGTCACATGGGGTCAGAGTTCCACTGCTGTTTGATTTTTCCTGACTGACGCCAGTCACAAAGACCTTTCAAAGCTACTGATTACGTGTTGGTTCCAAGTGATTATTTAAAGGAAATTATTAGACTCCAATATCAGGTTACAACAACACCCCTAATACCAAAGCTTTTTAAGAAGAGCTTTAAAGCCAGCTGCTCATCAGCCTGGCTCTTGCAGATTGATGTTTCCCTCTGACAATGCAGTTATAAGCTCTGTTCTTAGAAGCATCTCAGTGAGATGGACTTCAGAAAGCATGCAGAATACATTTGATAATCATTGAAAGATAAAAGGAAGCTTTTCCTTTCGTTACAGACATCAATGCACGCCAGACATGACTGCTAGTGCAAAAGCGAACCGCTGCAATGTCAGTGTTTGATAATCTTCAAGAAGATTGTTTCCTACCCAAAGTCTGAATTATAAAATGCAGCATCCTGGGAGTGATGGTTTGAATTTCTCACTAGAGGAATTAGGGATGCAATGGGAGCACGGAAGAAGAGAGCACAGACACATCCACGAAGACAACAGAAGAGTGTGTGTGGTTGGGCCATATTGTGAATATCAATTATATGAAATCCCATGTCACAGGTCATCTTCCAGATTAGTTACAGTCTGCACCAAGTGCCTTTCATAACCTCTAGTAACTGTATAAAATATCTGAGAACAAAAAATAACTTCTTTTCTGCAATGACACTGAAGTCTTGCCTTGCCTGCAGATGATAGGACTTTGCGGTTAACATCAGGTTCCCAGCCCTCAGCGCATCATCGGGGCTGCCCAAGGCACCTGGCTTTTCTTCTTTGAAGCGGCAGCCCTCAAAGAGGAATTGTAACAGCTCTCAGTAGTGAAGCATTTCACCATTTGGGGGGCGGTGCTGCTTCTTATATGAGGCTTCCAAAAGTGAATAAATAAAATTAATTTCACTTTTTTATTACAGTTGCTAGATACAAATAAGTAGAAATTAGGACTTTGCATACGTCAGCAGTTGATCCCATAGCAATAAAATGTTACTTTGATTAAATACTGTAGAATCTCAGCCAGGCCCGCAGCAAATGTCAGACATTATTCTTACAATAACAATTATTAATCAAGATGGTTGTTTAAAAGGAGTGAAAGCCCTAGGTTATTTTCCGGATGAGTTAATTTTAAGCTCTGGTCCAACAAGATACTGGATCCAAAAGGAGCAGTGAGCATAAGCAGCCCCTTGGTCTCATTTGCTCAAACTTGGTGCCTTATTCAAGATCAGATCTGGAACCCTGTTTTGCAGAATTTGCTGGAGGGAACTTGACATAATATACAACCCCCTTTTCAATCATTTTGGTGTCTCTTTCTTTAGGTGTGTAACCTCAGATCCTTACCTCAAAAACTGGATCTTTTGTGATAAAATATGTATCTGCATTACAACTGAAGAATTAAATAGGATCTGCAATGTGGGGACCTTTTTCTTTTCAGACATTTCAGAAAATAAGGAGGTATGTTTATCGTGATTTAGTAAGTTCAGAATATGTGACAGCATATAGTTTGAGCTCCGGTTTAGCTCCACATCTTGATGTGTTTTGCTGTCGGATCAGAATGAATTTCCCAACATCCTCCTACAAATCAAGTTTTGAAGTGGTGTACCTTTATCAGTCTCCAATAATGGCTCTCCACATTCAGATGGGAGCAGATGAATAAAGGGAGCGCTCTACCAAGGACTCCGGGTTGAACTCAGTGCTATCCATTTTCAAAGTGAGCGTATCAGTCATCCTCCAGCATCTGATTTCACCAGAGGAAGCAGAGGGTGATGCATGTCAAGTGCTTTGGTAGCTGTTTGCCAAGGCTGCTCCAGCAGACGACACGCTGTTGCTGCTGGCCCAGGGATGCGTGGTAAATTCGATCCGTTGTTGTTCTTTCAGAATAGATTTTGACAGGATTTGTGCTCTGGATAAAAGATAGGTTTCCTTCACTAGTCAGCTCTGTTTTGATCTTTTGTAATATGGCCGTTCACTTCTAAAAGAAGACTCACACTGAGAGAGCACCTGTAAATCAAAGGCCTTGCTGCCTTTTTTTTTTTTCCTTCCAGCCTACAATTCAGTTTTCATTGGAGCTACTTAAAGCCAGTGAATATGAACTTTTAGCGTCCAGGCACTGTAAGAAATATTAAGTCCTGTGGATTTTAAATGAATTTCAATCAGAGTAAGATTGTGATTTGGAATGTAGACTGACTTCAGAAGTTAATTCAATTGATGTGGCATAATAGTAATTCAACATAATGTGCTCATGCCATTAGACTTGCACAGAAAAATGCTCTAAATAGCTATAATGAATAGTTTGGATTTTGAAAACCTGGGAGAACAATTTCACCTTGAATCATAACTGGCATCTCTCAGAATGCTTGTGCATTACAAAAATTCAAAAAGGTGTATGAATTCAAGTAAATTCCAGTACCGCCCTGGGTAAAATTAAATTTTAGTGGCACTCAAACACTCCTGGAGATGTAGTAGTAAAATCTGCTTTCTCCTGAATAGCTGTGGAGGAAACTAACCCTGATTCAAGGAATCTGCATTACGCTGTGCATAAAAAACACAGGAAGAGTTTCCTAAGGGGCTAAAAATGTAAGTCCTGGCGTTTTTTAATGGAGTTTAGCTGCTTAAAGAGCATGATTCTTACCTGATCGGTTCCAGAGTCATTGCGGTACCTCTAAACATGCCCAGAGGAGTGGTGTTTATGGTACTGCTGCCTCTCTCTCTGCTTTGGGTTAAAGTCCACCGCCAGCGCAGACTGCTGTAGCATTAGTGCCGCTGTGGTGGCAAGAACACAGGGCTCCATAGTTCAGCTTTATAGCTCCAACAACAGCAAAGGCTAAACTCTGTGCTATCGAAGTAAAATTCTGGTTTTATAGGTCCAACGTTTACAGCCACGTTAACGTTTGGGAGCTAAATAGATAAATCTGTTCACTGGTAAAAGAGCTGCATTAAATTTTTGGTAGAAACTTTCAGTCTCATCCTATCTAGCTCCTTGGCAAACAAGTTCAGGCTAAGCAGTTAGGAGTTTACATACCTGTATCACAGTCAAATTGGTAGTAAGTGAAAGAAAACCAGCCCTAGCAAAATTTGCCATACTTCTATTATTTCTGTTAAGGGAAACTCCTAAATCCTGGTTTCTTAGGAGACGTAGCCGTCCGGTGGTACAGGCAGGTGGACCGTGCAGCAAGCGCTCTGCTCCCCCTGAAGCTGTGCCTGGCTGCTGCACCCCCAGCAGTACTGGTTCCTGTGGTGCCAGGCGTGCCTTCCTCCACTGGTAAGAGGTCGGTCATGCAGGCAAAGTCTGCTGGTGAGAGAAAAGGTCAACACAGGTGTGCGTGTGCATGGCTGTATGTCGAGTTTGGTTTGGGTAGAAATGGTTGGGGTGGGGGAAGGGCGGTATGTACATGTATAAGACACGCAAGCACAGGGTAAGGTGATACTGATTGGGAAGGTCTTGATTTATTTTTTTAAATTTTATTTATCTCTTCCGTGATGACTAGGCATTATCTGTAAACAGCCTCACTTCTGATTAGGCCTAATCAAAGTGAACAGGAAGGATTTGATTACAACGAGTCAATCCTTTATTCTTGGCTTGTGTAATGTGAAGCCAGTTAATCCAGCCTTGAGCCTAATTAATGTCTGCCAATCTGAAGCAAATAACACATCCCACACACCCCTTTAATATTATGACTAATGTGGTGGTGACTTGACATTTTCCAATATGTGAATTTGTCTTTATTGTCCTGAAAAATCTCTTTGGCTCACACAAGCCGTGTGTGACTAGAGCAAGGTTTCTGGTACCTATGGGATGGATCCATTCGGGAGGTATTTCTTACCTCTGACTCTCAAGGAAACTTTGACATCTTTGACAGTGTCTAATACTGTCATTTTTTGTAAGGAGAACCCAGCCATCCTGGTCTTTCTGCAACAAATAGCAGCCTAGGTGATCATGTCGTAATTTCAGAAACTTTCTCTCCAAATTTTTCTCAGAAATAAGAGCCTTCAGGCACCAGGTAATCTCCCAGGCAGTAAGTCTTTTTTTTTTTCTTCTCATTGCTATGAAATCACAGCTGCACATAATGACCTAAGGGTCTGTGTAGGAGATAGACGTGTACGGATCCAGAGGTGGCATTAGGTACTTCCTGAAGGGCCTGAAATATCACTTCAGAAATTGAATAGCACATGCTGTCCTGCTCACATATTTTACTCAAACTGCTTTATGGTATCTTGCAATATGTGTCAAGGTGTTGGGGAAAAGAATTGAAGATTCATGTTTTCTTTACCAAAAAAAAAGAAAGAAGAAAGAAAACACCACAGAAGAGCAAAGTGTTTCTGAGCTAGTTACATCTGGTGAGTGGAGACTTGATCCTAATCTTGAATGGCTGGAAGTGAAGATACAGTCTGTGTACAGTCCCCCATCCTTTGGAGCTGCTGTACTCCAAAGCAATGCCCCCTTGTATTTTATATTCTTGCTATGTGCCAATTCTTTCCCTGCTTGCTCAAATTTAATACATCCAGAAATGGATCTGACACTCCTTTTAGAGAGCTATCAGAGCATTATGCTGGCAATTACTTACTCCTAATTAACCTGTGTAGCCTCGAGTCATCTTCAGGGGAAGGGGAGATGGGTTTAGTGGCAGGCAGAGGGCAGAACTTAACTGTGGTGAACCAAATCATGACATGAAGGGCTGAGCTATCCTTGCAGACCACAAGAAGAACCTGATGAGACCACTACCTGCACAAAACATCTTAGTTTGCAGAGCCTGAATACCCTTCGCTATGTAAAATGGTGGAATATTTAGCATAAGAGAACCTGATCCCTTGGAACTCAGTTCATAAAGAAACTTTCTGTGTTGTGGCTGATGGTTTTTCTTGTCCTCCACAGCTGACCCAGATAATCCAGTTCTGTGTGATGTTTGAGATGCAGTGTGGGGCCGGATGAGGCAGAGCTGGCTTAGCTTGCAGCCCTTTTCCTAAGGGTTCCTGTCTTCCGTGCTCTCCCAGTGGTACCACAGGTTGCAGCCCGAGCTTACCTCCCCATACAGTGTGTTAATTCCCTCTGGCTTTGGCTAGAAAGAAGAAACAAAAGGAAGAAGTAGATCCACTGAGAAGTTTGAATCCTGTTTTTCTTGGGAATGTACAATCTTTTCCCATAAGATTCTGTGTATAGCATCACCCCAGAGAGGGCCCTTCACCAACCTGAAGTCTCTGTGGGACACACTGTCGCCTGTCAGTGCCATTTGAGCTGTGTTTTGGGGGTTTTTGTCAGTAGAGGCTGTAGTTAGTGGCAATAGGTGGCATTTCTGCAGCGTTTCCTGTTTGAAAAATCTATCCTGGAAGTAATTTTTTTTTTCTCTCTCTTCAAGACACTAATGGAAAGGTCCAAAATAGAGAAATTAGGTTAATTTGGGAAATGATCCCTATATGTTCATTTTCCTTTGCACATGCCAAACGATTTCTTTCTGGGATACCATGGCAGGAGATGCACTCCCAGTTCTGCATTTACAGCAGGCTCTCTTTGCATGCGTTGTCCTCTAAGTGAATCCTTATTTTTGTGATCGCAGATTGAAAGCAAAGCACGTCTGCTTGTTTTGGGCTGGAGTCTTCCTCGGGAAGATCTTACTTGGCAAATACCTAACTGCAGCATAATGCGGTTGTTCAGAATCGGGGCATATGCTTCAGTCTGTCTCGCTTTTTTGTAATCAGATTCCTGTCCTATAGAAAACAGCTGTTGATACCTGCACATGCTTTGCTCTATGAATAATTCAAATCAAGATTTGATTTAAACCTTGCAGCACTTAACACTAGTCAACAGAATAATTATGTGATTGGTGCTGAGAGAAACTAGGATCTATATTAAAGCGAGAGAGGAGCCAATGCTAGAAGTTAGATGAGCAAGTTAATTAGTCCTCTGATGACTTTGTGTGACCTTGTGGTAAAGCTTTTGACTGTCACACTGATGTGTAGGTGTTGAAAGGGTGGTATTATTTCAAAGACAAGAAGCTATTGTTTCAAAAGTCTGCAAAGCCTTGTAAGGTTTATCTTATTAAAGTTTGTGGTGCTTTCAGCTCCATCAGTTATTAGCAGATGATATTTATAATGCTAATAGTAAAGCGTTATATTTAAAACACTGACACTTTTGAGGAAATTGCTAGGAACAGCGGTAGGAGAAAAAAAGGTCGAAGTTTCTTCACTTTCTGGAAGTACCAGAGTTGATGAGTTTTCAAGCGCACTAAAGTTTAATGAAAAAAATCCAATTCTTGCTAAGATCTTCTACTGGTCTCTGAGGCAGTCGCTGTTTGTAATGGATTATGAGAACAATGTCATTGAACTGAACTCCTCTTTAATATGCCCCAATTGAAAGGATGATAAGACCACTTTCACATTCCAGAAAGCTTTTTGATTGTAATAACTTTAAATTAAGTTATGGATTTATATTAAAATGTATAAAATTATGAGGTCCCCACACCACAAAGTAGTGCAAAAATCATTAGAATGACTTTGCTGTGCTGATGAATTGAGCACAAGATGAACACTGGCCTACTGCTAAAAAGGTGAACCCTATTAAAATTATTTTTAATAAGCTTTACAAGTGGTTGCCATTTTGCTATTCACATAATTAAAAGGGAGGAAGAGCGACTCAAACTAGTAAGTAAAGAAAAACCTTTGGGCAGCACAGCACTTTCTCCAGCCTTGTTTCATTTGCAAACACTTGGAATGTGAAGTTAAAACTTGCAGGTACAACTGTCATAAATTTGAAGTTAAGGGCCGTGAAGGCTGTAGTGTACCAAGAGGGCAAAACCACTGCTTTTCCTACTCCGGATTTCTTTTTAACCTGGCTTTCTATCTTTAAGTGTTCTGCACCTGCAAAGAGTGTTTCTGTTCTCTGAACTGGTGTTCCTGAATGTGTGACTGAGCCACCACCATGATTGATGTGTGAGTTACCCATTTTACATCCCTGTTACAGCGCCAGGGTCCTGCGCCTTCACACTGAGACGGTTACAAATGTATAATTAGGAAATTTTCCAGCAAACCAGTGACGTAGCAGGTTGAATGCTATTAGCGAAATGAAACTCTTAAGTGCATTTGGAGGAACACTGATTGCCAGACTAAATAATCCAGAACAAATGACTAGAGTTTTCAAAGGCTAACAAATGAAAGCGAGTAATAAAACCGAGCCTTTTGGAATATTTGTAGCAGTTATCTAGTTTTTCCTTTTCACGGTAATCAGGCAAAAGTAGGATTTCTATAGCGTTGTGCTTTGCTTACAAGAGACAATGATATAGATGCTGTCAGTGAAGCGCTGGTAGGAAGTCACAACACTAATTTCTGTAAAATTTGGACATGTTTCTCTGAAGGCATCCTGAGCTTGCCAATCCCTGCTAAGAAATTTTTTTCATGGAACGTGTCAAAAGATACCAGAGTGCTTCCCACCTAGTTTTAACTCAGCACGAATAACACTATTCTGTAAATAGGGAAGAATCGTATCTGCTGCTTGAAATGGATTTAATGTAAAAGCTTTGAAAACAACTCTCCCCCTGCCCACCAAGTCCTGACAGAGAAGATCCTTTCATCTAGCCTTTCACCCACTCCAGCAGCTTGCAGTGGTCTTCCGGGTTGCAGCAAAGCCCGTGTCAAGTCCCTTCTGGATATCTAAGAGGGTTTTCTTTTCATCATCTCTGGGACCCTTATCCTCTCACTATCCCATCTGAATTTGGGAAGCATCTTTCCACACACCAGTAAGGAGCACTCTTCCTTTTCTCCTTCCACTTTCTTCCACTTCGTTGTCCACATTGCAGCCAACAGGACAGAGCAACCTTCCCCCAGACTGACTAACTGCAGCTCTTTAATTGAGGCATATGCTTGTGGTGTGAGCAAACACTTCTGCCATCAATCACTGTTTCCCTCACTACAGGATTTATCTCCTAGCCAGCATATCTGGACAGAGAAGACTTTCTTTCACTGAAGCAACAGCTTCTTCATGTCGAGGGCGCATGAGCTCTGTGCTTTGCTAACACGTCAGCAGAGCTAACAAGGGCAAATGCAGATATGGGATTTAAAAGAGGGCTCATTTGCTCAGAGGTGGTTGTTGAAGAGCACATAATGCCAAGCCATATGGCTGGAAACCTTCATACAAAATGAATTCCATCATAATCTGGTAGGGTCTGCTTGTTGCCATTTTCCCAAGGATCTTTTTCATGTTCAAAGAATCTGTGATAGTCACTGAGCAACTCCTGTGCGCAGATCTAGGAAAGTAATTGTACCCGCTGTTCCTAGCGTTTCCCTGCCAGATAAGTATACACTTACAGCAGAGGGGATTTTTGCTCTGCCTTTAGAGCTCTCATGCCAAAACAATGAATAATGACTCTAGAGGAAGGGCATGACAGTCAATTTTCTGGCCACACGTACCAAGGTGAATGCAATAGGACCTGTGCGATGTCTCCAGTGAGAAATTTTGGTACCTTTGAGCTGTCGGTAGCCATAAACTGGAATTACTACAGTAACTTTTCAACGCAGTGCTGAAACTCTTAACAGGATGCTGTGTTTTACATTTGATTTTATACTATATTCATCCTTCAGGCATTACTGGATTTGGACTTTTTTTTAAAGGATCCTACCTTGAGAACTAATTATGACAAATGTTGATGTGACATCTGTTGCTCACTTAAAATTACCTCTTAGTCTGTTGGAATTCATCTTGAAGGCACATTTGTAATGATTTTTTTTTCATGAACATTAATACAACCTGTGGGAGATCTGAATATACAAGAAAATTCACCGATCCTGCCAAGAAAATAGCTGATGTGTCAGCTGCTTTTTTTTGTTGTTGTTTTTTGTTATCCTGCTTTCTGTGATATTAATACAGCTGGTTTCCAAAGCACTTAAACAGATAACAGCTTGTTACACTATGGAAGAATTCTCCTTGAGGAGAGAGCGAATAATCAGGACTGCTTCCCGAGCAGGGAACCGCTTCCATGACCCAAAAGCTGCTCCGTTCCAATAACTAAACCTTGTGGTCTTCAGAGGAGGTAGTGCTGTTCTGTACCTCACATTTGTGAATAATTTCTCGTGTTACCTTTTCTGTGGTCAGTCTGTAGCAGAGCAAAGGAGTTTATCTCTGTGCTCCAGGGGAGATTTGCCTTGCAGCTATTTGGGTGACATTGAGCACTTCTTTAGCACCAATCTGATCAACATTCCACCTACTGCGTTTCCTTCAGAAGTTATAACTATGACTTATTAAATCATACTAAATGCTTGTAATTGAACCCATAAGTGAAGGAAACTCCATCAGGTTTATGAAAGCTTACTTTGGGTTAATGAACGTCTGTCACAATTTCTGTAGGTACAAATGGATATGAGTTGCACAGTGGTCGGAGAGTATTAACTTTTGGGAAGGGGGATGCTTCTTCAGTGGGAGTTTAGAGGGCAGCTCAGTGGTAGGTTCTGAGATAATATGGAAGTGGTGCAATTTTTGTGCAGATGGCCTTGATCAAAACAAATCCTTTTTGACGCAAGGATTGTGGAAGCTTGATGAGGGAAAGATTTCTGAAGTCCTTTTGTGTCCATATGTAGTGAAATTTCCCCAGAATAGATTGGAGGTTTGCACCTGCTGTAGTGTTTGGTGATGCTAGACGGCAGTGGTAGCGGGTCATGATAAGCAGGAAGCATTACATGACTACAGAATAAACCAACCAGCATCACACAAGCACAGAATAAAACAGTTACTAAGCTTGGCAGGGGAAGAAAGTGGAAAATACTTCTTTTCTGCTTTCCTGAGCTTAATATAGACATTTCAGGACATGGATTTAAATGCTGGTGGTTATTAAAAGGGCTTTTCACAGTCCATGGAGATCTTGTTCCTTTTTTCTTTTTTTTTTAATATTGCTGTCCGCTTAATTCTTCAAAGTGCTCGTAATCCATTTGATCAGGCAAACTTTCTGACATTTTGCATTTCGTTCCACAGAAATACCTCAGGAGCTTTTTCTCTGCAATGCTGAAATCTCCGTCGTCTCCACTGCACATTGATAAAGTGGGGCTAACTCTGTCAAAACACACCATCTGTGAATTCTCACCCTTCTTCAGGAAAGGCGTTTTTGACTATAGCAGCCACGGGACCAGCTAACTTTTGGGTTAGGATCCTTCTGCTGCTGGAGGAATACGGTGGTGCCTTCACTTCCCCTGTGCAAGAGAAATGGGGGGAAGAAAAAGTTGTCTTCCCCCATACCTGGGAAGCTGCATCTACACAGCTCCGTTAAAGACAGCGATGCTCCCACACTAGCTCTCATATTAGTGCCTGCGTTTTCCTGGCATGGGGTATACAGACATTTTTGTGTAAGTTGCTCTGTTAATACTGTACAAAGATCTTGACTGTTGTGCTGAGGCTGGAGTGTTCCCTTCCCATGTGCTCAGACAATTTGTTCTGGTTGGTGCGAGAGCATCTCATGTTTACTGTGGTGGTGTGTCATGCTGACAGAGGGTTTCTGAGCAGCCTTTTGGTGTCTGTCCAAGCTGTTCCTCACGGAACACTTCCTCTTTTGTTTCCTCATAGCATACTGTCGTGTTTAAGGTAATGCTCATACTCCACCATTGTTTCTTTTTTCCCTCCCAGACACACATTTTAAGTAGTTGATTGTATAATTGTATATTTTCCTCAGAAGAATTAAAGGGCCTGGGTAACTTGAATGTTTACAAAAATATATGCAGCAGAAAGAATATAATTTAAACCCTGTAAAAGTTTTCCACGCTTGGTTGTTTTGAAGCAGAACGAATCACTCGCCATTAATTAAAATGCAGAGGAAGCAATAGTTACCGAAGAATGCGGTCAGCATCTTTTCAGATTTTCTAATTACCCAGACTGTAAGTGGATATTATGCACTGTACAGCGCTTATAGCTATGCACAGAGCTAACACAAAGTGCTACATTTCTTTTTTTGAAAAACAACTTCTTCAAAATGGTGTAAAACTGTACACCCAGAGTTTTATTTGCATCGGTTAAAATTTACCTGATTTGACTAATAGTACTTTAAAATGACTCAGGACTCATTCAGACTTGCACATGTATATACAGATAGAACTCCTTTTATATTGCTGCAGATCCAAAAATGTATATACACTGTGAGTGGAATTGAGTACATGTACATGGTCATGTATAATTGGTTGTATAAAAATCAGAATCAAACGACTTCCAGTTATTAAAATGTATAATGAAAGTTAAGTTTTGTGGGCCATTTGTTGGGAGCGCAAAGCATTATTTGTGAGTTGCCATCACTGACCACTGGCAGGTCTTGGTAATCAAACTATTTCACGTTGTAGAAAATTATTATTAAAACCTCAAGTAACAACACTGGTGACATTTTTATTTCATGACCTAAGTTTAGGAACAGTAATGTTTCACATTTAATATAATGTATAAAGATAATTAGGTTCCATTACAAAGCCTACTGTGCTACAATAAGCATTTCTAATTAAAAAAAAAAAATAGAATGGATCATTTCATTGTCAAGAGTATTAAGTATTTTTATTATTTTGATTCATTTCGGTGAAAACAAAAATTGGGGTAAAATTTCTAAACCACGGAGCCCTGTTATCAGCAGGGTAGGCTCATGTCTTTGGGTATGACTCAGGCATCTTAATACCTTCAACTGGGAGCCGAGTTTTTAAGCTAAGCAATCCAATCAAACCTCTTGATTCCTAAAGTGTTTTTTCACTGTGAACCAGTCATTCCCAGTCTCCCTCATGCACTTCTGCACTGGAGCTCTAACTTCATCACCAACAGGGACCCAGCCTCATGATACCTACTGTGCCCTGTGCCTGTATTTCACCCCTCTCATCTCTCCCAGAGCCTTCCTGTGCACCTGTTGTCCCCCTGACCAAGAAGCTGTGTCCTCCCTTCCTTCTTCACCTTGACATTTGACGCTGCTTGTGCTTCCTGAATCAGAAAGAGGAGGCTGGGTGCTCGCTTGGTTTCTATGGTGAGCTGAGTAACTAGGGTTTGGTGTTGCTGCACACGTTAAGGGAAGATTGGTAACTTCACTTGACTGCATTACCCTGATGACTGCATTGCCCATATGAGTGCTTTGGGGGCAGAAATGGGGCATGGAATTACTGGCGTTCATATTTGACCCTAAATCTCACATCAAAACCAGAAAGTTTCCTCTTTCTCCTTCTCCCGTGGCCTGCTTCTCCTCCTCCCTCATTGCAATGCAGTACGATAAAGACTCAATGCTTCAGAGTCTTAAAAAATGAATTTTACATAACTATAGCGCATTATTTCCCCTGTGCCACTTCTATGAAAGGACCTGGCAGGCCAAGAGATGGCAGGCTGCCCTGTCTGCTGCACAAACCCGTTTTCTGCAGATGTCCTACCTGGAAAACCAGCAGTGGTGCCAAGCGCCTTCCCGTGGCAAGCAGCACAGAGCCTGACAAGCAAAGCTCCGTCGTGCCACACAGCAAATGCTAGGCTGTGAGAAGGGCTGAGCGCGCAGGACTCCCGGAGGTAAGTCCCATGCTTCGCGTCGCTTTGGATTTGGAGAACCTGTTTAAGAAAAACACGACTAGACAGGGAGTTAAGTCGAGTGAAAAATATGAATATTCGTATTTTTCACAGGAATTTAAAGGAAGACTTGTACACGATTCCTGTCTACAGTACAAATTAATTCAGGGAGGACCAGATGCTCTGGTGGTATAAACCTGCCAATAAGGTGGTTAATTTATGTTGGCTAGTTTGTCTGGCCTGCAGCGTTAAATGTGTACATTGCAAATAACAAAGTAAAGGCCGATTAATCACTCCATTTAAAATGTCATCGAGTTAAAAGCTACAAATCTGCAAGTGTAAGCGTGCAGTTAGGACCACAACCCCAGGCTGCCAGCTTTTCCCACCTTCTTATCTGTCCTTCAGTGGTATCCAGAGTTTAATCAATGACTGCAAGCTCAGGCTAGACTAAGAGGCATCTCTTAATAATTTCATCAGCGAAACATTACGATGGCTCTTTAGAACCTACAGTCTTTCAGCCCAGACTTCATAAGAAGTTTTCAAAGAAGCTGAGATGCATGTCGAAATCATTAGCGATTTTCAAGATGTTCCAACTGCATTTCTGTGAAGATATCCTCAGGCTCTAAAATTCTCCATTAATTTTATTTTCGCAATACTGTCACTTTCAAAAACATTGTGAAAGTTAAAAGTTATCTCCAGGGCTGGTAGAATTTTTTTTTTTCAAAGTGCGTCTATAATTAGGCTTGTGGGCTTTGCATCAGCAAAGTCCTTATAAAACCTTAACTTCTCTATTAGGACTACTTATATTTCACGGAAAGTGTATATTGCAATGCTTCGCTATGCAGGGGCCATTGTTCTTACCCATGCAATTGAAGTTGTGCCTCCATTTAAGTCAGCAAACTGCTTGGCTTATATCCTTGCTGACCCTACAGCAATTTTTCATCGATAGGAGCGCACAAAAAAGTCCAAAAGGACATTGGAGGTGGTGCTGGGCTGTTTTTCTCATGACAACTTGATCAAGAAGCAAAAAACCTTTGGGCAAAGCCTTCTCGTTGGTCTTGACCCGCCACTCCGTTAACTGGAAGTATTTTCCTTCCGAATATGCTGCTTCTCGTAGGAAAGAGGTGGAGCCGCCCCCAAAGCCCTGCCAATAAATGGCTCCTGGCAGTCCCCTCCCTTCACAAGCTGCCCTGTCCCAGGATCCCACAGGGTCAGCCCTGAAACCAGTGTTCGGCGGCTGCTGTTGGAGATGAGGTTAGAGATGAGGGTCTCCAGAACTGCCCTAATAATGTGAGGGGGTGATCAAAGCCCCCTGTGTCGAGCTTGGGTAGTTACATCACGCTTTTGTGGTTGTTGTGGATAAAATGAGGAACCGAAATAAATTTTTTAAAACTTCTTTAAAGAATGGGACACTAAATGTGTTGCTCTGGACAATCAGACCCAACCTTTCCAGTTTCATCAGTGGGCTTTTAAGAGCTACTGCAGAATTTCCCATTTACTGTCCGTGCAACCTATCCTGTATATGAGAATGAGGAACACGTCTGTACTAGATTGTGATAGCTTGAAATTTTGTATGCTGCTGGCTCACTGAAGCCCCCAAATTGGAAGAAATTAATGATTTTTAACTTGGTAAGATTCTTATATCCACCCCTGAATTTGTTTCCTCTGTATTTCGTTAGATCATGGAAAGTAAAAATATCTTTGATAAGCTGAAGAGCAAAAACTTATTGGCTTCCGATTTCATCGTGGGCAACAGAAGATCTTCCTTTGCAGGTAGGTCTTCATGAGCAGTCAAGATCACAGGCATTGAACAGGCTCTGAGATCCAGTTAAAAGGTTGAAATCCAGGTACATTTTCTTGGCAAACCTGTGAAGTGAATTTTTGATGCGCTGGATCCTGCCTTTTATTGTTTGTTTTATTATTTTGTAAGAGTATTCTGTTACAGTTGATTGCGGACCAGAATGCTGTTATCGATGTGCTTTTTTTTTTTTTTCCCAGAACAATGACAACAAACTTGATCAGAAAAGAAAAAAAGGAAAAAGAAACAGGAAGGGA